>NC_083763.1:7406112-7623612 GCF_963514075.1 Conger conger | reverse complement strand
GTTTGAAGGGGACAGGGAATGAGGCATACAGTGTAGTGCATAGTTCATATGGCTGAGTGTGTCGGACATTTTATCTGATCATAAAGAAAAGTGATCACAGAGAGGGGCGGGCGGCCATTTTGACGCAGCCAGCGGATACCTCATACGTCTGCATGCAGCTCTCGATCTCGGCCTGGGTGAGGGTGTTGGGTTCGCTCTCCTCCGGCGGGTCGATCCAGGACTCCCTCTTGGCCCTGCTGTCCTCCCGCTCCAGGCTGCGGCCCCTCCTCCGGTGCCGGAGGGTGACGGTGCTCTCGGGGCCGAGCGGGAGCGGGGCGGCAAGCACCTCCCGCGAGACCTCCTTCACCTCGGACACCTCGGTGCCGTCGTCGTCGTCGTCGTCGCACAGCTCGAAGACGGAGGCGGGGTCCATGCCCTTCTCCACCATGGTGGGGCTGCCCTCCTCCAGGAAGTTGTCCTCCGCCTGGGCGGCGGCGGCGCCGGCCTTGCGCTCCACCTTCTCGATGAAGCTGACCTTGCGCAGCTTCAGGCCGCAGTCGATCAGGCTCTCCTCCTCGTTCTCCTCCTCGCTGTGCCGCGTGCCGTCGTCCTGCTCCTCCTCGTCCTCGGGGACCCCGCAGCCGCCGTTCAGACACTTCTTCTCCCGCCGCTCGGCCTGGCCGATGCCCGGCCTCGTGCCCCGCAGGCCCGGCCCGGGCATGGCCTGGTCGCTGGGCGAGAGCTGCGCCTTCCCGGCCGCCAGCCGGCCGTACTTCAGCAGCGCGGACAGGAGCAGGTCCCACACCGCCCGGAGCGTCAGGTCGCCCAGCTTGTGCCGCTCGTACAGGTACGGCTGGACGACCTCCTTCACGTTCTGTAGGAACTGACGGATAATCAGCAGAGTGGCCAGCATCTGCGGGTGGAAAAATCGCACTGAACAAACGGGTCAGGAAGAGCCTCACTTTCACTTACAACACTGAGCAGACTTAGAGGAGGATAGAAGATATACTTTTATTCAATACCCATGGGCTAATTTCTCCTCTGCATTTCACCAAATCTAGTTACTAATCTAGAGACGTACTGTTCTTACTGGCCACTTTTACTTCACTTTGCCTTTGCCTTTGCCTTTATCCAAAATAAATCCAAAATTGGTCAGGTAAGACTATATATACACAGACCTGCAAGGCCACTGCAGAATATTGTCGAACAAAGCAATCCCAAGGTGGAGATTTAGGTTTCATGGACTGCTTTGATGAAACCTGATACAGTTCAGTTCACGGGCAGTATACGTGGCATTATACTCTCTGTAACCTAAGCAATGCCCAGCTAAAAATATAATAAGAAAAGTCAGACACACCAAATCCACTGCAAACACTTGCTGAAATATCAGATCGTTCACGGCTTCTGAAGCAAGCGAGACAGGCGGCGAGATAGAGGGCACCGTTCACAGTAAAAGTGCAACCTCTCAAGCTTCACTCTTCAAAGTACAATCAAAAACAAGGATGCATTCACAATCCGGGTTCAACGGCATCGCACTCTTCTGACAGCTCAGAGAACAGTAACCGTGAGCACTTGAAATGCTTAAGATTTTTCCATCCCAGAATACAAACCACATTTATGCAGCCAGGCAAGTATCCAAAGCTAATCATTTCAAGACGACAGCATTCAGTGCAACCACTTGGTACACAGAAAATAATTTCACACAACGTGCATAGTAAAATATATAAGAACCCCGATGCAAGCAGAGGTTCTTCCCACACAACAGGTGAGAGCAAGATAATTTTAACACATCACTGATATCTTTACTGTATTTTTACTGGGACAAAGACTTTTCTGTGCTCAACTGGTCTTGCCTGGTGCAACTGAGCCAACGAAGAGGAGCACAAGGCAGGATTTGCACAAGGAAAGTATTTTAATCCAAAACAATTACATATTTGACCCAGGTCTGCATAGTAGAGTATATAAAATCCTCTATGCAAACGGAGGTTCTTCCGTGACACCAAGATCATTTAAATACATCACTAATATCTTTAGTACACTTTGTTTATCCATGTGTGACAGTACAGCCGTGACAACGGTTTTGGTTTCTGGTGTCTGAATAAAAGCACAAACCACAGAGCAGAACAGTGCACACAGACAAGACAGGTTGACAGACAGATGGATCAGCCAATGGCATGCACGGGGGCGTGAGGGGGCAGGACCCCCCCCCGCGCCTGCACCCGCCCCCCAACTGGCGTACATTGGACCTGAAGGAGGTCCGGAGGCACGGGAGGAACTTGATGAACACAACGTGGAACCTCAGGGACACGAAAGGCAGCACGTTTTCCTTGATCTGTCTCAGAATGCCCTGCGCTACTGAGAAGACCAGCAGCAACTTCGGAAGGGGCCGGAAGGATGGACGGATGGACGGACAGGGGCAGGGAGGAGAGAAGAACACAAGTGAAGGGAAAAGGGATGGCTGACACCGAAGGAGAATAGGAGGAGGAGAGACGGGTGGTTGGTATAGTGGAAAAAACCCAGGATGACTCAGAGGCGCTCCTGACCCCCCAGTCGCGCTGGAGAACCGTTAGAGACTCCTGCAGCTCACCTCTTTCAGACGCTCCATGTCCTTGAGGTAGAATCCAATGTAGAAAAGGCTGAGATAAGAATTTACAAACTGAAACTGCAAGACAAAAAAGAGAGCATAAAAACACACGTGACCTCAAAAGCCGCGACTACGATCAACTCTACTCGTCAAGCAGTTGTAACCCAGGTTTGTCGAATGCGAATACTGGCCTAGGTTTAAGGGACATACACCAAGATCGTTCCTTTGAGCTAATGGGATAATAGAGAAATGCACAAATTAAAGTACATTGTATCAAGCCTTCAGGGTTTAAACCAGACAGTATACATTATTTTTTAACCTATATTTTCTCCCAATATGTACATACTCAACATTGCCAAGGCAAGTGCATACTCTCATTGGAAACAAGTGGGTGTAGTGTAGTGTAGTGGTTAAGGTAAATGACTGGGACACGCAAGGTCAGTGGTTCTAGCCACAATAAGATCCGCACAGCCGTTGGGCCCTTGAGCAAGGCCCTTAACCCTGCATTGCTCCAGGGGAGGATTGTCTCCTGCTTAGTCTAATCAACTGTACGCCGCTCTGGATAAGAGCGTCTGTAAAGTGATGTCACGCCACTGCTTCTGTTCACGGCTGCATGTGTCGCTCTTAACTGACCACAAGGGGTCACTGCTGTGCAAACTTCCCCTCCCTCCTCAGGCGATGATATGGCCAATTATGCACCACCCAGTGGGGCTGCTAGCCGTGGCCTGGATTACATAACAGACTGTGGGGCGTATTCAGACACAACAGTGCCTCAACACAGCAAGCAACCCAGCAGGCCAGCGCAAAACATTTTTGATTATTACTGACATCCAATCCCCTGTTCATACAGCGGCCACCAAAGAAGAAGAACACAAGAAAAACTCACAAGAACCATTTTAATGATGAGATTTTTCTCATAGGCACTCTGGAGTCTGTAGTTTTCTGCGGAGATATGGGAGAGAGAGAGAGAGAAATATCGAATCAACAGTCATTTGCGGGTGAATGATTCCACCTGTCACGGAGCGCTGAACACGATCTCTGTGCAAACACATTAATCTCGCGCTGCGACAGCAGTGTGTCTGCTGACAGATCTGTCCCCGGTCCCGCCCCGTCCGTCGCCCAGGGTCACCGCGGCAACGACGCGGCCAGCTCACCCATGTCATTGAGCCAGGAGGCGATCTTCCTGTATACCTCGTCGCATGCGGTCACAGTGATGGCCAGCATTATTTTGGGGATGAACCTGGCTACACGGGGCAGTTCTTTGATCCCCATCACAAACTCCTGCAGAATAAAAACACGAGACACCACATGTGTGGTGTTTACCGACACAGGCTTTTCACGAGGGATGGGCAGGACTAGTCTTTATTCAATTCAGTTTCAATACAATTTTATCTGTATAGTGCTTTTCACAGAAGACTGTCACAAAGTCGCTTAACAGAGTAACAGAAGGGAAGAAAAAATACCAGGCCTGAGCTCCCAAATAGCATATGAGGTGAACAACTTGTTTATGGGGAGAAAAAGTCCTCAAAGGGAAGAACTCTTGGCTGGAAGAACCCGGCTATAGGGGGATGCTGATCCTCTGTTAACCACTTAGTCCATTAGTAAAATACTAGTCTAAATACACAAATAAACAATAGTGTGTATGAATAAATCTCTGATTATGAGCCTAGATAAAGGCGGGTCTTTACGTTGGTTATTATTGAATGGCAATGCTGGCTGCCGCCGATGTTTTTAATTAACCCCACTGGGTGCGGGCTGTGCGCAATGGAGCATTTTTAATTAGTGTTTTTATTTTGTTAATGTAGGCTATTGTTTTAAGCAGCTACACCATATAAGAACAGTAAGAAATGATCTTGCCATGAATAAAGCACTTCATGCACGTGTCAGACTGTAAATTGTACTGTAAATTAATTTGCGACTAGTCGACCGCTGTGTTAAGACTACCTCGACTACTAAACTAGTTGAAATGCCCGTCCCTACTCTTCACCCGTTTACACGGCGCGAGTGGCAGCCATGTTAAATCGGGACGTTACATTATTTATACGCTGACACACTAGGACTGACTCACCGGGGCCCTGACTGGCTGCCCGCTACACAGACAAGCATATTAACACACAATTAAGAAGAACAGTCACGGGTGTTAACGGAAGTCGCAGAAACATTAGGCGACGAGCACGCGGGCAGACCGTCCCCACTGACCTGCAGCTCAAAGCAGATGAGCATAGCCAGGAAGACAAAGCAAAGGCATAAGATACAGATGGGCAGGCTGACCAGCCACCTGAACACCCTCCTCTTCCAGGGGGGGTAGTAGAACTCCTCGCAGCCCGTGACCGGACTGCACCGCTTCACTCCCTGCGGAGGGGAGAGAGAGGGAGGAGGGGGAGACAACTGACCCATAGGACTGACAAAAAACGGATATGCATAACACAAAAATGGCTTAGACAACGATAGCAGTCCACTGCCATGTCATGTTTCCTGTCGCACGCTTTCACACATTCTCCGTGTGTATGGTTTTACTTTTCTTGTCACCGTGATGCTGGTCCACCATCTTAGGGACTCCTATTTTCCTCGTGAGCTGTATGCTCTGTTTGTTTTTTATACTTGTGAATTCCTCTGTGGTCTTCAAGCACTCATTCAACTGCACTGCAAAAAATGGCTGCCTTTACGAGTGTTTTTAGTCTTTTAATAAGACTTAATAATCCTATTTTGTTCTCTCAAGTAGTAAATATTAGCTTGTTTTAAGTTACAGTTTGCTGGACAAGTGGAATTTTCTGACCCCATTACTAAATCTTGAAATTAGTCTTTCTCACCTCATTGTAATTTTTTCTCTCATGTAGCGAAAATGTAATAGATATAAGATTTGAAGTCTAAATATAAGGCTAAGAGTGTCTTGTTTTTTGTCTTTTGCAGTGTGCGTCCTTGGCCAGGTAGTTCATCCATGCTCCACTCACCCGAAACTGCGGGCGGGGCTCCTCCAGAGACTCTGCGGGGGTGTCCAGGGTGCCCCACTTGTAGGCCAGCTCTGCCCCCCTGCGCTTCCAGCGCTCCAGGAACAGGGTGGCCCAGACCACGTTGAACAGCGCAAACACCACGCAGCAGATGTCCCGGCTCGTCTGTGCACAGAGGGTCAGCACAATGTCAAAAACACAGAGAGAAACGCGCGCGACCGCAATCGCACACGACCGCAAAGGCACACAACCGCAAACGCACGCGACCGCAAACGCACACAACCGCAAACGCACGTGACCGCAAATGCACACAACCACAAACGCACGCAACCGCAAACGCACACGACCACAGACGCACACAACCGCAAACGCACGCGACTGTAAACGCACATGACCACAAACGCACACAACCGCAAACGCACACAACCACAAATGCACACGACCACAAACGCACACAACCACAAATGCACACAACCGCAAACGCACACAACCGCAAACGCACACAACCACAAGCGCACGCAACCGCAAACGCACACGACCACAAACGCACACAACCGGAAAACGCACACGACCACAAAAGCACACGACCGCAAACGCACACGACCACAAACGCACACAACCACAAACATAAACGCACACAACTGCAAACACACACAACCGCAAATGCATACAACCGCAAACTCCCATGCACACTGACCAACCTCAGACAGCATTTATGTTAATCACTGAAGGTGACCATATTGAACAATAATATTTCTATGATCTATGACTGGGAAGAATACAAAACATGCCCCATCTACATCACACTCTTAATAAGCACTCCTACCAGACCTGGGTCAAATACATAATTGTTTTAGAATCAATTACTATTCAGTGTGCTCAGTCCATCATGCCTGGTGTAACTGAGCCAACCAAGAAGACCAGAAGGCGGGGTTTGAGAGTATTTCATAGGTTCCAATACACCAGACAAGCTCAGTAAAGCATAGAAAAGTATTTGAATCCAAAACAATTACACACTTGACCCAGGTCTGTCCCCTACATATTCACGTTCACGCCATTTATGGCATTTAACATCCTCGGCAAAGCATATGAGAGCTGTACGTGCATAGTGAACGTGCTGCAAGACAGAACATTTTACCGGGGAGAACATCCTACATTCTGGCTGTGTTCACACACGATGCATACGTTCCCACCTGGTCCGACTCCGTGAGCATCCACAGCACAAAGCCGATCACTGCAGGATACAGCATGGAGGTGGTGTAGAAACCCAACCAGGCAAAGTACATCGCAATCTTCACTCCAAAATAGTCACAGATGTCATCTATTGCGAGCAGGGACAGAGAGACACATAACATAATCTGCTTTGAAATCCATTACTAATCCCACATTCCACAAAACCTTTTCAAAATCTCTCATTCTTACATGAAACAAAAGAAACATTTTGCCCTACATGTGATAATAAGGGTTGGTTTATACATGCGTGGCAGTAACTCCTTAGCATAAGGTCACATGACCCTTTGTTAGCACAAAAAATCCATTCAGCGCTGTAAGAACAGCGAGAACTGACCTCCAACAGTGTCGAAGGAGAGGGGTGGCACACAAAACATCCACTGTAGAGAAAACTTTATTCAGCAATGCGTGTGTGATTACAGCTACTGAAAGACCTTCACACTGTGTGACTCCACGTGGGAATCAGACCTGGGTCAAATTGTTCTGGACTCAAATACTTCTCTGTGCTCAACTGATCTTGCCTGGTGCACTTGCGCCAACCAAGGTCTTTACCTGACAAGCTCAGTAAAGCTCAGGAATGTATTTGAATGAAAAACAACGACGTATTTGACCCGGATGCAGTAGGAACGGACTGCCCTGAGCAGCACTGACCGAGAGGCTGTTTCTCACACACGGCCTGGACCCACGACTTCATCAGCTGGCTGAGAATCCTCTGCTCGTGCAGCGGGAAGACCTGCTGAATCACACCCCGGGCACTCAGCTCCGGGACTGAGAGAGAAGAAACACACGTGTGTGTGTGTGTGTGTGTTGTGTGTGTGTGTGTGTGTGTGCACATGCAAATACAGCAATGCAAACACACACACACACCCACCCACAGTCTCCTGTCAGCCTCTAATACACATTTTACTGCCGCAAGCTCCATAATGTTTGGGACTAAGACATATTTATTCTTGATTTTGCTCTGTACTTCATAATTTTAGATTTGTAAGCAAACAATTCACACGTAGTTAAAGTGCAGATTCTCAGCTTTTAACATTTTTTTTTGTATCAATTTTGGTTTCACTTTGTAGAAATTACAGCACTTTATACATGAGAATTGCTTGATTACAAATGTGCAAATCTAAAGTTGTGCAGTACAGAGCCAAATCAAGAAAATAAAATGTCTTTGTCCAAAACCTTATTGAGCCCATTGTAGCTTTGTAGATTTGTTTAGTGGCTGAGCAATCATTTGAAATTCTTAAACAGTAAAACAAACAGAAAAGGACAACACAAAGAGCTTCTTACTGATTGGCTGTCCCTCTAGGAATTGTATATTGTGAAGGACCTCCCCTTGTTTGGCTCGCAGATTGTCCAACCAATATTTAATGATACTCTGGCGCTCCTGAAACAATAAAACACAAAAATCTGCAACACTTACCAATCCGCTAAGATGCAGAGGCGGGGCACGGGGATATGTAAATGGTAAATGATAAATGGACTGCATTTATATTGCGCTTTTTATCCAAAGCGCTGTACAATCGATGCCTCTCATTCACCCATTCACACAAACACTCAGACATGCAAGGCACCAATCAGCTGGTCAGGGTTAGGTGTCTAGCTCAGGGACATTTTGACACATGCAGGGCGGGGGATCGAACCGGCGACCTTCTGACTAGCATTCCTCCTGACCTGTAGGGGGGCAGCCTGTAGAGTAGTGGCTAAGGTACATGACTGGGACCCGCAAGGTCGGCGATTTTGAGTATTCGGGGTATTCTAGCTGCCAACCGTGGTATACTAGTTGGAAAGTTGATGTAGGGTCTTCCCCAGCTTATCTGCAAAAAATCATCAGACCCTACACCCCTGCCAGACCTTTTCGTTCAGCCTCCACAGGCCGCTTGGCACCTCCCCCTCTCCGAACCTCCACCTCACGCTCACGACTACTGTCTGTTCTGGCTCCACGGTGGTGGAACGAACTCCCCGTTGAGGTCAGAACTATAGAATCTCTCCCCACCTTCAAGCGCAAGCTGAAGACACACCTCTTCAAGCAGCACCTCTCCCCATCCCTCCCTACCTCCCTGTGAACCTTAATTGTTGTCTCTGTGACTTGCTTTGTGTATCGGTATTTTTAGTTGGCTAGGTAAGCAGTGTTTGGATAGTTAACTTTGGTCACTTTTGCTGTTTGTTTGTTTGTTCAAAAAAAAAAAAAAAAAAAAAAAAAAAAAAAAAGGCCCTTGTCCTTATCTTTGTTGTACAGGTAGCAGTTGAAATTGTACTTCCCTCTAGGGTCTTTCAGCGAACTTATCCCTGGTTATGGGTATGCACTTTGTTGTACGTCGCTCTGGATAAGAGCGTCTGCCAAATGCCAATAATGTAATGTAATGTACTCTTCAAGGGTTCAAGATATATCTATGTGATCATGCTGGGACTTGGAACTGCTCTAGGGTCTTCAACGCACTTGTCCCTGGTTTTGATTTGCACTTTATTGTACGTCGCTCTGGATAAGAGTGTCTGTTAAATGACTTTAGTGTACAGAGAGGCACCCTGGGGGGCTCCTTATCAGATGGGTGGCCTGTAGCGTAGTGGTTAAGGACACGCAAGGTCAGTGGTTCTAATCCTGGTGTGGCCATAATAAGATCCCCACAGCCGTTGGGCCCTTGAGCAAGGCCCTTAACCCTGCATTGCTCCAGGGGAGTATTGTCTCCTGCTTAGTCTAATCAACTGTACGTCACTCTGGATAAGAGCGTCTGCCAAATGCCAATAATGTAATGTAAGGTAATGTAATGGACACTTTGACACACGCAGGGCGGGGGATCGAACCGGTGACCTTCTGACTAGCAGAAGACCGCTCCGGTGTGGCATTCCTCCTGACCTGTGAGGTGAAGAAGCAGAGCTCGCTCTCGATGTTCTCGTAGATGTAGTCCTCCTCGCAGGAGAAGCTGCGCGTGCCCCCGCCGAACTCTGGCTTGACCGCCTTACGCAGACCCATCTCCTCTGCGCCCCGCAGCAAACTGAGAGACGGCGGAGAGAAACCAGAAACACCCTGTGAGACACCATGTGAGAGTCAGATTACGTCAGAGGTACAGGGGAACATTGTGGGCCAGATTATCAAATCAAATCAAAAGCTTTTTATATCGTACATTTCACAGAGCAGTTTTACGCTAGGCTTCACAGCATACCCAGGCCTAAATCCCCCATAAAAGCAAGCATAGGGCAACAGTGGCAAAGAAAAACTCCCTAGTTGCCATATCGGAAAAGGGCTTGGAAGAATACAAATTCAATTCGAAATCAATAGGGGAGCCCAACCTCCTCTGGCCAGCTCAGGGTATGGGTTCAAATTGACCGACGAGGCCATTATATTATGGCTAACACAGGAATGAGGAGACTCATTATCCCTGCTGAAAAAAAACATCTCATGCTAGGTTTTGAAACTGCTGGTAGCTGGTCATTCTAAACTGGCCATAGCTGGATTTTACACCAGGGAAGACGGTGATATTTCTGAGGAATCACCCTGCTTGGAGCAATTGAGCTTCGATCAAAGGCCTGTTTTTAGAGTAGATGTTCAGAGCCCCCTGCTCAGGCCTCCCTGGAGGCCAGCAGCTTCTCTGGATCTGGGTTTTTTTGGGAGCTCTGTGGCCAGCGCCCCACCTTCCCTCCCCATCCCCCTTCCCTTTCCTCACTTCCCAGGAAGGGCGCACATCCGCAGGCAAACAAACGCCAGGGAAGAAAAACCACTGTTGCACTCACGCCACGCAACAACCCGCCATCTGCTCGGAGAGAGCCCCTCCCCGGGGGCTGCCTACGTGCCGCTTCGAATCGGGCCAATCACGCGGCTCGACCGCCGCTCTCTGCGTGATGTCACCGCTCGCAGCCCATACATGTAGCGCGGGTCTGAGGGCGGCCATCTTTTCCCGAATGGGCTCAACCTGACAGATGCCTGGCCTCTGTGTAATGCTGACTCAGAAGCTATGGCGGGCCCCTTTAACAACACGGCGATAACAATGGGTGAACATCTGTACAGCACGAAGTAATGAGCCTGTAAGCGCTAAAGGCTAAAGTCTAGCGCAAAAATTGTAAAAAAAAAAAAAAAAAAAAAAAACACTCAAGAGGTACTAATTGAGGCAATGCGGCAGAATTCCTTGTTTCTCTCAATGTTGTGGCAGTGGACTGGTTATATTTTCTAATTCAGGATAAACATATTTCACAAGATTTGCACAGAAAGCAGTAATTGGTGTCACGTCCTCCTTAGCAAGTGTAGGTAGAAAGTTACACTAAATTAAACTAATCATTTATCATTCAGCACGCATCAAAAACGTATCATTTCGATCATAAAGTTCAGCAAGCTCTTTTCAAACCGTGTTCCATTGTCATGATAATTAAATCCTAATAAGTGATCAGAGGAACCTGATGCACAGCAATATAATGCTACATAAATTTAGATAACTTATCGCTATCTATGAGTGATGAAGCAGCTATAAAAATGCCCCACCAAGATCCTTGCGTTTGGAAAAATACAAATATCCTTTCGGATATGAACGGCCACCTGTGGCAGGGTAAGAGAGAAAAAAAATCCGTTTGACGGATACTTCATGGTCAATGTCTGGAAGGGCAGACTGAATGTTTGACACGCACTACAGGAGGAATCCCTCTCCATCCTAGGCAGGCTCTTGCCCTGCTTAAGCTAGCATTGTTCTGGTAGGACTGCCTAGCCCAGGAGGGGTCATGGAAATGTCAACACTGTTGATTTAATGGAGTATTAAAGCACAGCGCGACCGAATGAATTATTCCAGAGGATCACGGGAGAACTGCTCCGTGCACCTTCCTCACGAAAAAAAGGACTGAACTGACACAAAATGGAGGTTTCTATTTTTAAAACATCCCTTTAAGGAATTTAGCAATCAATAAAATATGGGTCACTCCAGCTACCTGGATGCGCCTGAGGATGTGTGTGTGTGTGTGTGTGTGTGTGCATGTGCATGAGCACGTGAGGGAATGGTGTGTGTGTGTGTGTGTGTTTGTGTGCATGCGCTAGTGTGCGTACGTGTGTGTGCTGATAACAACAAAACCCCAGAGGGCTTGTGTATTACACTGGCTACAGGAAGCACTCACTCCTCACACATTTTCGCGAAGCCCCGTGTATCATTTTACCTTCGTTCTTTGTGGAGATGGAGACAAACTGAAAAAAGCTGAGATTTCAAGAGCGGAATGAACAACTCCGGCCCGTGTTTCTCACTGACACCGCAATGAATTCTGGGAAGTGCCCTCCATTTCTTAACGCACCGTCCCTGTAGGCTCACTGAGGTCAAAAAACCCATTACCACTGTTCGTTTCTCAAAGCACAACGCTAAACGCTCGCCCGTGACAAGACCTGATAACATTCAAACGCTGATTTCTCTGACATTTAGGGGATATTCCTGATATCGATATCCTTGATATCCTTTGTTTGCCAGAAGAAACGTAATCAAACGGATGCTCTCCCCTTGGGCCGACACAGGAGATAGCAGCTGAAGGACCAGGAAACCCCAACAAGCCAGAGTGCCAGCCGCTGAAAGGGTTTTCTGTGGATTAACTACATTAGTACTTCATTTTTAACACCTCGTAAACGTGGTGACAGCAGGAAGCTTGTGGAAATTAGCCGTGTCCTTTAGATAAGGTCCTTTATATGGAGCAGCTAGAGCTCAGTACTCTGATATCAT
This sequence comes from Conger conger, assembly GCF_963514075.1. Taxonomy (NCBI): domain Eukaryota; kingdom Metazoa; phylum Chordata; class Actinopteri; order Anguilliformes; family Congridae; genus Conger; species Conger conger. The sequence goes on along the minus strand of NC_083763.1, from coordinate 7,611,199 downwards.
TCAATATTCCCTCATCACAGAGCACTATACACCCCCCCCCCACTGTAACCTCTTATTTCAAAATGGCTGCTCTATGGGAGCCTCAGCAAAACCACAGCTCTAGCTGGCAATCAGCATATGACAACACATTCAGCTTTAAATAATTAATCAAGCTTAAGGAACATGTTTTGATTTCATTAGCCTTCAAACTCTTCACATGCCTTCAGTGATACGCTGATCCTCAACTGTATTTATAGGGGACATTAAATTCCAGGATATTTTAAGTTCCTAGTAACTATAAATGACCAGCGCAAACATTGACAGGACAGTTTACAGATTTACATCACAATGTTTAATCCAGATGAAGACGTTCGGCTCAGGGATAAAAAATTACAGCAGCATAAATCCGATACTGTAAAAAGATACCCACCTGTAATTATAACACTACACTTCCCTGAGCCCTGGATTCTGTTCTGATGCAACTAATAATGCAACCGATTAATCGAAAAAGACTACACTGGGACGTGCAAGCTCCAACGGCCCACGTTCTGACTCTCCCAGCGCTGCCCCTAGCTCGGGCCATAGCTCACTTTTCGTAGGTTGCCGTGACGAAGAAAGCATAGACCCTTGTTTGTTTGTGGTGCCGGATCTGGATTATGAGTTCAGGGATACCCAGGCGGATGTGGTTCAGAAGCCATAGTAGTGTGTGGTCATCTGTGCTGTCTAGGGGAAGAAAACAAATAGTGTAGATTCAGTTTTACTTGTCAATCGGTTCATTTTTAACTTATATTTTACAAACTGTCATTTAAATTATTCTTCATATAGGCCTACCACTGCGCTTTTTCACATGATTACAACAAGTATTTTAACCAGCTGTTCATTTTTCTTACTTAGGTGCTATTCAGTGTTCATATTGTGCTTATTGTGCTACATTGCAAACAATTACATAAAACCAGGTAACAAATAATAATTTAACAAATCTAAATAAATATTGAGGTGAATGAATAGGCCCCTAATTGGGGTTAAGCGTGGACACACGCCCATTAAAACAAATCATTTGGTTCATAACAAATAAGGTCAACAACCAAGTGTTTACCAACCTAATCAGGAGCCGATTGATTACCCTCAGTCCTGTATTTGATCAGTTGAATAATGTTATCATCTTTTTATGTAATTGTTTGCAATATGGCACAATAAGCACAATGTGAATATGGGATTTATTCTTCACTGCACACATAGCTATTTCTGACATTATGTGGCTTAAGAGGGAAATTAATCTCCCTAAACATGAAAATCCCCTAATTAATAAAAAAATGAATAGCTTTTAACATATTGGGATTGCAAATGTGATCAGGATGAAAACCAGCATACACAGGGGGGCCCCAGGACCGAGGTTGGGAGCTAATTAGCGTGTTTTAACTAACTTTCAATTAAGAACGTATTAATCCATGAATCTTATTTCCCCCTTTCTAGCCTGTAACCACAAGCACTGCCTTAATGATAAGTTAACAAATGGGGATGGCAAGGCTGTTATTCACCAATATATTATTGTTTACGGTAGGGCCAACTGGAAGTGTAAACGAAGGCTTGGCGAATGGGAGAACATACAGTCTCTAAAAAGCACACAGACACTGCAGCAAAGGCTTGTGGGTATGAGTAAACTGTGACACGGACGGAGACGGTGTAAACAGGATCTAGCTTACAGCACCTGTAAAAGTCATCAGGACGTCACAGTTCTCCGTGGGCACTGTCTTCATCCAGGACTTATGGGACATGATGTACCGGCCAGCCTGCAGGAGACGCTTCCCAAACAGCTTGTCTGAGAAAGTGAGAGAGAGAGAGAGAGAGAGAGAGAGGTAGAGAGGGAAGGAGAGGGAGACAGAGAGAGACAGGGAGAGGGGGAGGGAGAGAGGGAGGGGGAGAAAGGGAGGGAGAAAGCGGGAGAAAGACAGAGAGAGAGGGAGGGGGAGAAAGGGAGGGAGAAAGAGAGAGACACAGAGAGAGAGGGAAAGAGAGGGAGACAGAGAGGGAGATAGAGAAAGGGACAGAATGAGAAAGAGAGCGAGATAGAGAGAGAGAGACAGAAAGAGAGAGAGAGAGGGGTGTCAAACTCCAGTTACAGAGAGAGATGGTCAGCCACCTCACTACAGTTCTGACAAAGGGCACGGGAAGGGTCATTGCTGTTGCTCAGTGTCCCTCCCACCCCCCAACTGCCCTGCCACGACCAACTCTAAATGTCACCCATCATTCCCCAGGAACTTGAGAGGGGCAGTCACGCCTTAACCCTTTCGCAACGGGAGTGTGACCCACCTACTCCCAAAACACAGGGACTGCTACCTCTGGGATTCCTCACCGAAACGCGCCAATCGTTTTTGTCGTGATTACGGTTTTAACTCCGCCTTTTGCCTCAAACTGTAACAGGCAGCATCTGTATAGCATACATTAGCACTTGACATGATAGTCCAGTCTTGTGAAACATGTTACATAATGTAGCCCTGCTCAGAGGAAGACAGTTGTATTGTCAGTTGGGAAGCTCAGTGGGCTGGTGTGAAGGTACACAGCTGCTGTGGCTTCTCTCCAACCGCTATCGAGCCAGGCGGCCGGCAGGTCACCGCAAAACATAACAAGGCTCACAGACCGCAGCGGTCAGACAAGGTGTCGTACTTTTTGAACCCCCCCGGCACAGACCAGCTGACGCAGGGGCTTGTCTGTGTCCAGTCGAGTGGGAGGGAGGCTCCACACTGACGCCCACCCATTCGCCATCAACGACAGCCACTTTACGATGCGCGTCTATAATAATACGCTGCGCAGTTCAAGGCCAGGGTCAGGTTACATACATGGGCGAAGTCATAAAAGAAAGGCTGTTATCAGATTTCTGGAGGGCCTGTCACTCAGCCACTACAGACGCAACTTCTGTGCTGACAAAATGGGGTCTGTTCGTTAGCTGTAAAAATCTGTGAGGTCAGCACATCAAAATGGTTCACCAGAAAATAAAGATCCATGTCCCTCAGTGAGGTCTACAAGTCCTCAGACATGTTCCCATAGCTAGATTGTGTGTTGTGCATTAGGGCTGGCAAATGAATGTTTTTACTGGACGAATTTGAGCAACAGTTTGCTCTAGTTTTAATTTTAGTTCAAAGGTTAAATGTTCAACATCTTTACACAGGATTGCTTTACCCAGGATACAGGCTAGGTGTTGACATGGTGCTCATTTGTAGCCCCGCCCCAGTCCTGACATGGCCCACAGACAGTTTTCACCCTTGTAATCTCAAATCTGCATTCATACCATCCCCTCTGACATTTTGTCTTGTTGGTTAATCAGAGATACTCCCATATCCTAATTAGAAGTGTCCAAATTAGAAGTCCTATATCAGTTTCTTGCACAGGGTGGCCACCAAAACACTCTCAGCCTGACTGCGTTCTACTTCTTAAACCCTTATTACTCCTAAACATTTTCACTCAGCTAAACCGCATGACAAGTGCGCTCATGTTGACCAAGTCCATCACCGGGGGCAGCCTGTAGCCTAGTGGCTGAGACACATGACTGGGGCCCGGAAAGGTTGGTGGTTCAAGCCCCACGTTAAGATCTACACAGCTGTTGGGCCCTGCATTGCTCCAGCGGGGATTGTCCCCTGCTTAGTCTAATCAACTGTAAGTCACTTTGGATAAAAGCTCCAGATAAATCACGAATTATTATTATTAACAAATCACTATTATTTATGACATTTGTTTGACATACAACACAGTCTAAAGCCAAGGGCCCAAAGGCTACACCCTACTATTCCCTAAAGGCTGGTTCATTCACACCACGTTTGTCTAAATTGACAGCAGTTTTGTCAGCATATTAGTCTGTACACAGTATCCCGCAGGGAGAACACATACACCTGTCGTTGAAACGCACCACGGGGATAAACCGCCGCAGACCAACGCGACAGGTGCGCTCTGAGATAAAACCACTCACCTACGATGCGAGATAGGGTAATTTCCACTAAACTGTTTACACAAGACGAGTGCAAAGCTGTTAACGGCCGGCAGCAAGCCTGTTGTGTCACAAAGACAAACAGGACAGGTGGATGACTGGCATGCTCGTACTGCCCAGAGACACAGCTCTGCCTGCCCTGGCAGCTGTGCGGTTCAGCGTTTCTTGGGTGTGTTTGACCGATGGCAAACACACGCAAGGCTCCACACAAACACTTCACGCACAGCCTGCTGCAACGTGACCAGCTGAGGAAACAAGCGTCCCATCTTCTCAGTTTCACACATTCAAGAGCAGAGTGTTTATTTTAACCATCGGAAGTGAAACACTCTTACGGTTTGAGTACCTTGAAGTGCAGACTCTTACTATGAACTGGTTTGGCGATAAAAAGATACAATTTACTGTTGTGTACTGTTATACATTACATTACTGTTATTTAGCTGATGCTTTTATAAAAAGCGACTTACAGTTGATTAGACCAAGCAGGGGACAATCCCCCCAAGAACAATGTGGGGTTAAGGGCCTTGTTCAAGCGCCCATCACCTGCACTGATCTCACTGTGGCTTGAACCACTAACCTTCCAGGTCCCAGTCAAGCATCTTAGCCACTAGGCTGCAGGCTGACCTCATGCATCTCTACTGCACAGTCTACTGAAAATTAAGCAATCCAAGCAGTGTATGTGCCTGCTACACTGCTCAACATACAATACAGTAAACCTGTGAATTACAGAGGTCAAGTGACAGTGTAAGCACAGCAAGTTTAGAAACACCCTGTGTCTGTAATCTAAAAGATACACAAATATCTATCCGTGATACAATCTTCACACAGTGATGCAGTAGATTTGTCGGGCCTCCCCAGTCATGCACAAAGCAGAACTGTTCAAGCAGCAACGCTAACGCTCCTTAAAAACCCCAGTGGTGTTATTGGTGTCTTCGTGCCATAAAGCAACTGTACTACTGCCCTTCAAACGGGGCGGTGGAGAGAATTATCTGAGCAATACTGGGACCTGCTAGCCAGGTGTATGAAAATGACTAATCTGTACAACCACGGAAACAGCACATAGCAATTCAGCAGTTCTACTGAACATCAGACGAACACTGTGCAGAGACAGGTCCCGTTAACAGGCACACGATTTTAAGCTAAAAATAATCGTTTCTCCGTCCGTGCGCTCTACGCGCGGGTCCTCCTGCTGCACCTCTGCAGACCCAGCCTAACTGCGGAGTCCTCTGTCGGACTCTGTCCCCGCGGTCGTTTTAACTGGCACGCGCGTCGATTACACATGCGAGCCCACGGACGACGGAGCCCGTCAATCTGCTCTTTTCTCCCGAATTCAATCAGAAGAAGGACAGCGGAATAGCTGTGTTCGGCTGCTGCAGCCCACACGCGGTACAGACAGAATTCCCCCCCTCCCCCTTCCCCATCTCTCTCCCTCTGTTCTCTCAGTCTCTCGGCCTCCGGAAAACAGAGATTCTCTTTATCGCTCCCCGCGCTAACGCTAGCCTTTTTTCACCGCCACCACCACCACCCAGCCTCCCTCCCCTCCCCTCCCCTACCCACCCCCACCCTACAAACCTAGCACAGATAGCCGCACACGCCCCTCCCTCCGCTTGAAATCCACCCTGTTCCTCCAGCAGCTGGATACACGGACCTGTTAGTGGATATAAAAGCCTTTCTCACTGGCTTTCCAGGCGGCGCTCCCTCCCTCCCTCCCTCTCTCTCCCTCCCTCCCTCCCTCCCTGTCTCTCCCTCCCTCCCTCCCTTCCTCTCTCTCTCTCCCTCCCTCCCTCCCTCGCTCTGTGCTCACTGGGCTCCTGTGGGCGCTGCTTATGCCAACAGAGTGGTGGCGAGAGAAAAGAGGACCTACAATAAGGGCACTGTCTCTGCCCTCCCCACCGCCTCCGCCTCCGAAGCGGACATAATACGGGGGTCACAGCGCTGATCCCGGGGGAGGAAGGCCGTTGATCCGGCCGATGGCACGGCTCCGGCCGCCGTAGCCTTCCCCCATCCTCCCGCTGCCAGCGCTACTCCTGCACGTCCTCATTAATAAAGCCATTAAAAGGAGACGAGAGCCATCGCCGTTTTAATAGGCCGCTGATATCAGAGACATTGTGCGGCTCCTGGTTCTATTTTTACCCCTTCACTCGGCACACGCCGGCTTCTCCAGGGTGACTTTGAGAGCACGTTTCAAACGCGGGCGCAGGCCGAAGCGGGAAGGCGCGGGGGAACGCATCTCCTTTCTGTGCGATCCGCGTGATTTGTAACTGATCTTCATACGGTTCTTTCTAAGTTTTCTTCCCGCTAAAGAGGATGTTTTCACGAAAAACAGAGCGCATGCGGTACACAAAAGTGGGTTCGAGGAGCGTGACACCGATCCGTACGTGTCATCCGCGCGCCCTGCCTGTCTCAGTCACCCGGTTTGAACCCAGGGGGCCTGACCTGCGTCAGGATGGCGAGAGGAGAGCACAGTGCCAGGAGGAAACCCACACTGGCACAGAGGGTTGCACGCAAGCTCCACACAGCCTGGGACCTCGTTGCTATGAGTGCTAACCGCCGCACCACCGTGCCGCCCACAACGTCCCAGACCTCCAGCGACAAGGCGAGCGTCGCTTGGCTTTCTCACAGACAAAATGGCGGCGCGTCCTTCCTGCAGAATTCCAGACACTGGTATATTCTATGACGTGACTTCTTATTGGTGTTTTTGCGCCTTTTTGGCCAGTTTGTATATACACACACCCTTTTTGATTGCTATTCATTTACGGTATATATGTATGGTTTTTTGACCGTGCCAGTTATGATCAAAGTTATTCAAGATAATAGAAATCACTAGCCAGGCACTGCTAGTACGGACTGAAATCTGATGGTATACGGACATGTAATTGCTTTATATGGTTTTTTAATTCAGTTTTAAGCTGAATGATGGATGCCTTTTATCTGTGCGATGATTACATTTTTTTTAGCTGTTTAATATATCTAAAATGTCTAAAGCTTTGCCTTCAGTCCTCTAAAATTTAGCTGTCCTAAAATGGCCCCTACATGTTGACAGTAGGCAGCCTGCAGTTTAATGCACTAAATTTGAGTTGTAACCACATTGCAGAAGAATATGAATCCAGATATGAACAGATGCATCATTCATGGGGGGCTGCAGAACCCTAGGGATTCTTGAAGCTACTGCAGGGGGTCCCTGGCCAGCTGCCACACAGTTTGAATTTCAAAGCCTATTGTTTGGTCTCAGACCGCGTTTTATTTATTCATTCTCAGCCTCATAATGGCTTCCTTGACTCTCATTGGCACAACTCTGGCGCTCACGTTGACAAACGGCATTAACAGACTCCAGAGGCAATCAAAAGCCGAGAATCAAGGCTAGATACGGAAAGCCTACTTATACACGCAGTAAGGATTCAGAAGCGATCGAATGCACCTGACTAATCAGAAGTAGTCGAGAAGCCAACAGTCCACTTAGTTACTTTTGGCCCCCTAAAATGCAAGGGGGCTATGTATAAATTCCCTGAAAACCCCTCATTTATGGGACCGGGGGAGGATTGTATACAGTAGTCTGTGTGCCAACAGGAGTGCATGCTAGGAGTTAAGCAAGTGGGGAAAGACGCCCTTTGATGAAACAGCTGAACTAAGTATCCCCCTGTGATTCTCAGACTGGTTATCCAACTGCCTGAATTGGGCTTTGTGAAGAGCACCAGAAATTATGAATCAGTGAATGGGCCTGAAAGCGGCTAATGAACACTTGTGTCAGTCCTCTGGACCGCCTTGTTTATTAGCGCCCACGGTGACATACCCAGGCATTCGCCACCACCAACATTAAGGAACAATCCTATAATTAAAGAGGCTTAAAAAGAAATTACGCTGGCAAGACAAATCCAGACAACAGAAAGGTTCCAACTGGGGCATTAGCACTAGCCTGCGTAGATCATCCCCCCCCCCCCCCCCCCCCCCCCTCCCCGAGAGACGTTGTCCATGAACACAGTGGCATCTACTCCACTGATCGTTTGAAGCACACCGTCATTGAGACCTAACTGGACCCAGGAGCACCAATTTAAGGGACTGTGAAGACCACCACAGCACGATGTTTGATTGACAGAATGAATGCCCATTAATGATTAAACTAACAGGAGAGAGGGTATTAGCGTGGCATGCACAGACCCACTTTTGACCGACACAGTATTAAGCACACAAGTCAATTTAGGCGAAGCTGTTTTGCCTAAAATGGCTAAAACGATGTAGGTTCAAAATAATTTGCAGACTGTGGTAGTTTCCCATTCTTTCTGTTTATGCATGTATTCAATAATACAAGGTGTGTTTGGAAGCATCACAGGCTCTTTGTCAGGTATACAAAAGGAAATCAAGCAGGATCAGGTGTTCTCCATTATTATGATAGGATACACCTTACCTAGGATACACCCAGGGGTGTGGTCATGTGAGCCAGCTGATTGGTGCCCAGAGAAATAACAGACTTCAACATCAATACCACATATAAAATACACAGCATGATCAATTTCACGATCAATTTCAGTTCAAATGCGACTCATGTCGGAATGAACAATTCATTATTTTATAGTCATGAAAAATATTTCAATACATCAATCTGCATGTGCAGGCATCCATCTATTCCTGATATATCTAATATCTTGCTTCTATAGTTATATACATTGAACAAAGATAAATAGCTCAGTAGTCTCAAAAGTAAAATGTATCTCAAATTATTCACCTACAAGATTTTGAAATATCGATTCTCTATTTTGACTATGCACCTGTAAATTACACGTGTGTGCACGTTGGATTAAATTGAAAAAACAGCATTGTTCACCAACGTGGTTAATAGCTCCAGCCACCCTTGACTGTGTTTTGTATGTACTTTTCCTCCACATAAAGGGGGCTTCATACTGAGAAGATTATATTTCTCCTTTTTGGCCAAAGTGATGCGTGACCTTTACTAGCTCCAAGTAAGACTGAAGTCAGTACTCAGGGGTGACAATTCCACATTATCCCACAAGCGTTTAAACCACACACTCAACACTGGAAAGTCTAATGAATCCCAATTGAGGGTATTATCTATAAAACAGCAATTAGTAAATTCCTAAAACACTGCCGGTGTGTGGAGTTTATAAAGACGATGTTGTGGTCCCAGAGGACAAAATCATGACAGCAAAGTGGTTGAGATGAAGCGCTTCTCTCTGAGCTGTTTTAGGCCTGAAATCAATACGGAGGACTGGCTGGCTGAGGTCCGAGAGTGTCACCCAGCTCGGAGGTCCAGTGCACACTCAGGTCTCACCTTCAGAGAGGAAACACAAGCTGCAGAAAGCGAGAACAGCTTTGCACGTTTGACTTTCGCAACATGTTTTTCCTCCTCATTGCACACACCACACACACACACACACACACACACACACAGACACACACACACACACATGCACACACACATACACACACGCACACACACACACACCACACACACCACACACACGCACACCACAGACACCACACAGACACCACACACACACACACACGCACACACACCACACATGCACACACACACCAACACACACCACACACATGTGCATACACACCACACACACGTGCACACACACCACACACACACACACACACACACATACACACCACACACAGGCACGCACACATACACGTACGCACACACCACACACACACACGCACACACACAATGGCTAGAGGTGGCCACTTTATATTCAGCCCCAAGAAACCAGGTGAGGTGAGTTAACTGGTCATGATTGTATTCATGCTCCCCTCACCCCAGTGACGGGCTTAACAGACACAACCGCGATGGATGTCCGCGTGAACGGACAGGTGAGACAGCGGAGCTTCTGGTCACCTGCGGCCCTCGGCGCCCACACACTGCGCGAGAGGCAGCGGGCCCCGTCCGCTCTGGCTGTGGAGAGATTAGCGCAGGTGAAGGGTCCCCCCCCCCCCTCTCTCTCTCTCTGTACTCCGGCACAATCAGAGGAAGCCGTGTGAAGCAAGGCTCGGCGCTGGCCTACATCGTGAGCGTTTCCTCATTGCTGCAGAGAGTCTCTCGTTTCACAGACTCCACTTTTACAGTCTATTAAGTGAGCGTGATTGAGAATACAGTCAGTGTAACAGGATATTCGCTGCTGAATTCACTGTGTAATGGTATGCACAAAATAGCTATGAGGTACTACAGACCTAACTATCTGCCTCTATCGCACATTTCCTATTAAATTCATGTCCACAATCACACGTGCACACGCAAGCATACACACACACAAACACATACACACACGCACACACACAGCACACACACATACACAAACATACACACATGCACACACACAAACATACACACACACAAACACATACACACGCACACACACAGCACAAACACATACACAAACGACACATGCACACACACAAACATACAGACATACAAACACATACACACACGCACACACACAGCACACACACACACACACAAACATACAGACACACACGCACATACACACGTGTAGTCAAAAACAGCACTGTTTTGTGTTTTATTTCGAAAGAAATACCCTCTTTGCATTGCCAGTTATTAGTAATACCTCATAGATTGAGTGACCTTGGTCACAGCTATACAATGAGTGTGAACAAGCCTTTGTCACAAAACTACATAAGCTCCAAAAATGGGTGATTGTTACACTTGTCTGTTTAGTAGGTCTGTTTCTCTGTGTCACTGCACTATGATTGCTTTGTTTTCATTTATATTTTGACACAGTGCGCGCTGCCCCCGAACACAGAAGTGGCTAGAGCAATTACAGTTGCAGAGAGGGCACAAGAAGACAGAAAAACGATCATCCATCCCACCCAGGTGGAAGAGGCCACGATTGTTTGTGAATCAGAATTCAGGAGCGGAAGCACCGTTAGCCCGAAATATGGGGAGCAATTTTATGTGTCCGGTTCCAGTGACAGCCCCACAGTGAACATGGCAGGGAAGCGCAGCCTGGGGTTCTGGAGTAGCGCACAGGCTCAGGAACACTGCAGTAGAAAACGCTACGCTTCCTGCATCGTTACAAACTGGCTCGCTCGTTTGCGACAAACAAGGGGGGCCGCGCCGAGGGGGGTATGTTTAAGCATAAGATTTAATGATAAAAATGACAAATCAAAATTCTGAAATTTAAATATGTATTTGTCAGTCAGTGTAATCAGTAATTAGCGCAAGTGCATAGCTGAAGAATGTAATGTCGCATGTCTGATGTATGCAAAAAGCAGCAAAACACAAAAACCTAAAAGACCGGGAGACCGCTACGTAGCAGCACGCTAATGAGAGAGAGAGAGAGAGAGAGGAAATACTAACGCCCAGGCGGACTTTTATCTCCCCCACAGCCTCAGTAAATACCCACACCGGGAAAACGGTGGAAACGCCCTGGCCTGCCCCACCCAGCGATCAACTGACCGTAGGAGAAAAAGACAAGAGAGAAACAAGATGCTCCAATACAGGCTGGGCTGCGAGAGCATGCTAAAGCTCAGCCACTGCTATCAAAGGTAATACGGGTATGATTTCATGTATTGTTTGCACGACTCTTGTCTGTTTTTACAGTAACCATATCAGCCAGATATTATCTAGCCTAATCATCCTATTGCTCAAAATGTATTGCTAAACATCCTCAGCTCCATACAGTACATGCTCCGTCATTCCCTTCTCTCGACCAACTGTTGCCCCACACTCAATTTCGAGAAAAATAAAAAAATACCATGACATTATTTTACGAGAAGTTCAATGATATACAGTACATATCGGGTGTGTTTTCTGTTTGTCTATGCCAGTGCCAGTGCCCACAAATAGCAGGGACTCAAGCTGAAAGCCCTGATGTTTATAACACCTGTGGAGGCCCGCAACCCAGGGCTAGCTATGTGGCCCTTTTCATACCAATATCACAAGAGCTGTGCTGTGTACAGCAAGCTTTAAGTTTGACTAATTACAGTCAAAGGCAACATGGAGACCAATGAATGTCCATTCAAAAACACTATTGAGGTAGATTACAGATACATCCTTAGCCTTAAACATTTTTTGAAACCACTGAAATGCGAATGCGAGTTCAAGTATGTATGCTTCCATAAACGTATTGGTGCTGATATCACAGATTTCCAAGCAGGTGTTCGTACAACGGGGGGATATGCACCAGCTACGAATTACTGGACACACCTCTATGCAACACTCATACAAAGCCACTGGTGGGATCTGACACACCATCTCCCCCCCTGTCGGTCCATCTGCACCAGGACCACATGCTAGACCCACACAGCCCTCACACTCCCCTCGTGCTGGGGCTGAGTGGAGCACAAACCTATGGCACTTTGAGAGAGAGAGAGAGAGAGAGAGAGAGAGAAACGCACATCGCCCCACATTAGTCTGCTGAATGAGTGAAATGAGACAGAAAAGTCGTTGCGCCCCTCGGGCCAATCAAACAGACCTTCAGCCACTAAACAGCGCCAACGAGAAGCCGAACGAGAGCCGCTCTCGACCCACAGTGGTTAAACAGAATTTTGGGCCGCTGTAGCCCTCCATACCATGGGCTCGCTAAGCAACCGGGAAAATAAAGTTCCCCCGAGTCAGCAGAAGCACGGGAGAGAGGGAAAAGCAGCCAAATGCTGATTTATAGTCCAGCCCCTGGAGTCCGTCAACTAGTAAGTGATAACACAGCCACACTGTCTAAGTGGATCTAGCATCCCCCTAGCTGAATCTTGATCCGGACAGTAGGCCTAACACAAGGAGAAGACAGGAGACAGAGGTTGGGACCAGTTCATATCTGGTTCTGGTCACCTCGTCCAGTGTGCTAGTGCACAGTACATGCTAATATCCACATTAGGTACATACGTGTATTACTAGCATTGAAAGCAAAGCTTAGCTTACATATTAATGTTTCCTCTATTGAACTGATGTCTACTTATCTGGATGAGCTATAGTGATGTCAGGCATGTGTAACATTCAATGCAGTCAATGGAGAGCAGGGTCTGGCAGGGAGGAAATGCAGCGCTAACGCTACGCTCTACTCCTCCTGTTAAGTTCCGTTCACCTTTATATCACTTTGGGCTCATCGACCCAATATATTATGCATGTCACGGAGTGTTTAGGTCTGCCTACGTTTCTAGCCTCTTCGGGAAGAACGAGCCACAATCTCTCGGGAGATTCCTCACGAATGAAAGTCGTTAAAGAAGGAGAACGTACACTGCACTTTATGAAATAGGAATTATGAATTATGAATTTCGAAAGGAAGCCGTTCCATATGGTGAAAGGGTTATGCAGCACCGGTGATATGTTATAGCAAGACCACTATCTTATTACTGCCACCAAGGTCACCCCACACCGCAGTTTCCCAGGCCACCAATAAAGATAATGCCTGGCTCAGCAGTGTAATGGAAGTAGATCCAGGGGGGAGGTTATGGTGGGATCACGTCTGTCTCTTGCATGCCTCGAGTAAAAGTGATGTTAAATCCGCCACAATACCGCCAGCAGAGCATCTCAGCCTTGCGCTATAATTCACCGAGGCGTCGGTTTCGGCTCATCTCTTCAACACAATCTGCTTTTTCAAAAGGGATTCTGGGGGAAGCGCATTGTTCGACTGTGCAAACAGCAGGCCCGTCTCCGTCCCTGTGATGCGTGCAGTATCTGAGCCCCACACCAGAGCCCCACGCAGCCGTTGCCATAGTACGCCGTGTGATATTCAACTCGAGCCACAAACCCCATTACCTCACAACTTACAGACGGCATACGAAAGAGGAACAGACTCAATAAACCGTGAAAAAACTGGAACGTAAAATGTTTCACTCGTGATTTCAGCCGTATGAGGGGTGTTGCTATCAAGACAAACAAAAAGCCTAAGGCTTAGTTTACATTACTGGAACACTGCTCACAATGGGAAGGAAGTGGATGTCCACAGGCCAGGAATCAAAATTCAAAATGGAACCAGACAGAAACCCATATATTTACAATGATTGTTGATTATTTGTTTCATGTACCTTACTGAGTATCTCTATATAAGGCCTCATAATATATCTGAAACACATATTCATATGAGCTTATATGTGCATTCCCATCTGAGCATTGCAACTCATTTCATCATTCCAGAACAATAACAATACTGTCAAAAAGATTTACCGTATAGATTAAACATACTGTAACGTCCCGCTAGTCTGTAACCTGTAGCCACATCAAGCATTGCCCCGCTACCTTATCGACCATAACCTCAGCCGTCAGAAAGATGCATTTTTTGGGGTAAATTGTTTGACAAAGCAGTTGAAAGGACGTTGCAGAGTAAGATTAGCACCGCTCTGGCAGAACACAACACAAACGCCAGCTTGTTGTGACTGCTCAGGCAGACGAAGGGCCATCAGACATTATAACATCGCAGAAAATATGGCGGCCTTTTCACTTCTTTATACAAGATAGAGGATTCTTTGTTACTTCCCATTATAAGAGAGTAAAATTCTTTGGTTTCAGCTCCTCGACATTGCAGCAACATAAATAGGAATAGAAATAGTCCAAAAAAATCAGGCAGCAAGAGCAGTCATCGGGCAGTTGGAGGGTTGCCGGTTCGATCCCGCCCTGGGTGCGTCAAAGTGTCCTTGAGCAAGACACCTAACCCCAAAATGTTCCTGACAAATATGGTGCCTTGTGTGGCAGCTAATTGCCATTGGTGTATGTGTGCGTATGTGCGTATGTGTAAGAATGGGAGAATGAGAAGCGTCAATTGTACAGCGCTTTGGATAGAGGCGCTATATAAATTCCAACCATTTACCATTTACAGAGTGTGTTGTGTATGTAAGGTGCTGTGTGTAGGTCCAGCTGTAGTGAACGTATTATTATTTGCATGACCGTGTGTCTATGTATGCACTGCTCCACCTGTGTGTGTAGCAGGCACACAGATAGGCAACAGGCCGCAGGCTGTCAGTGTCCATTGTTCATTAGCCTGGTTGCTTGACGAAACTGTGGCATAGCCTGCTGCTTTGGCCCTATATGTTTGTGGCAGTTGTGCTTGAACAGTGCTTGAAGGAGGGTCCACAGTCAGACACCATACAGCACATCTGAACAAGGCGCTGAATTAATGACGGAGCCATTTTCTTTTATGCACGTATGGCTTTTATAGTTGGACCGAAGCCTAGCCCCTTCTAAAACCACTATAGCCCCATTACCAGTTGATTTATTAGCGGACCACAAATGTAAATGCAAAATATAATTGCATGCACATCCAGTGTAGGTAGGTAGCAGGGATGGGCAGTGTTGATACATGTATTTGAAATGCAAAATAGTATTTTGTCATTTGTATTTTATGGTGTAATTTGTAGACTGTTCCCCAAAAATATAAGTAGTAGGCCAAAGAGAAAAAGTAGAAGGCCAGGGGTGTCCAGATGATGTTCAATTTTCTGATGCAATTTGGAGGCTTCTGGTGCATTTTAAATGGCGGTATTCTTAAGCACTGAGAGACTGGCAAAGGTGTATGTGTAGACACCGGCAACAAGCGAAGGAGAATAAACTTGAACATGACACTATATTTTGAATCAAAATTTGTCATTCGATTTAGTATTAGTAATTATTAATAACTAATCCCATCAATCTTCAACCATTATGTTATTTTTGTTATTTAGTTAAGTAATTTTTGCAGCCTAACCTAGACTCACTGTATTCCCGAACAGAATGCAGGCCGCTAACAAAAGAAAGTGTCGAGTAGATGGGATCATTTAGGCCTACTTATTTTTTGAGAGCTAAAATATCGTAGTCTCATGCACGCCACCTTTTATGGCTTAGAGTGGCTCCACTTTTAGAAAGACCGCAACTGGTGGTCGATACATGTCCCCTGAGCTGGCACTAGCAGGGCGACATCCAACCAAAAAAATCACAAAAGTAGGCTAATGAAAAAATAACACAATTAACCACACGGACATCATTTCGTCCATCAGTATCACAAATACGATCAATAATGGTCACCAACCATGAAGAGAGAGATCTACAGTGCTTCCTGTCTGGAACGCATCCACTACAGGATTTGTTTGCAAATCTGCATCTCCGGGAGAGAGCTGGTCATTGAACCCCTCGAATTCACTCAAGTTTCACTTTATCCCCACTGTTCACATTCAAGGGGCACCTGTCGGTATACGTGAAAGCCCTTTAAGCCCATGGGCCAAAGGGCAATTTGATAGCGGAGAGGATTTGGATTTCCACTTTCCCACTTCTAAGAGCCGTAGATCCCATAACAATGTTTTAAAATAGTCACTGCAGTACAATTCCATTAAATCATCCAGCTATGTTCACTTAGCGGTAAGAAGAGTTACAGTAGTGTGGCTGTGGAGTTTAACATTTTCACATCTTTGATGTACAGTGGCACGCTTATCAATATTTCAATTTTAACCATTAGGCCTTGACATGTAAATGCATGCATCTTTTCATTATCACAATCTCAGGAACACATAGCAATAGGTTTTGCCAGTGCTATCTGAGATATTTATTTTGTGCACAAGCTATCCTGTATAAACATCCCTTTAGCTCACACTAACAGTAAATATCAATACTGATGTTAGCCTAAGCCAAGAGGTATCTTTCAGTGTTGACTGAAGTTCAAATATTAACTTAGTTTTTTGTCAGCTGCAATGCTGTGTGCTTGGTCTGCACCAAGTAGGCTCCGTGTTTAAAATTTGACCCTGGATCTCATCTAACTGGGTCAGAAGTCTGCTGCCCCTCACTCAAGCCTCTTAACACCTGTCTGAATAGGAGGCCATCGATAGTTTTTTGCCATCACGTGCACTTGCACTTCCAGAACAGAGGACTGAAGAACAACCAACATAAACGGACCTAGGTGTTCTGCAAGCTCTGTTTTCACAGGCCAAATGCAGAGCAAGGTAAAATTATAGTTGCTTTGTGCATGGTGTATTCTGGAGAAGCACAAGTACAATAAAACTATGTGAAAGTTCTGATGCCCACCTTTGCTTTTTTCAGCACTTACACTGAGTGGGTGCAAAGAGACTAGATCAATCGTTTGGAGGTGTGCGTTGACACAAAAGCTGGTACAATTTCAATCTGCCTCGAGAAAGGTAGTCTTGGAACAAATGAAAAAGTTCACCGATGATATAAATATTTGAGAGGGGAAAAATTTAAATTAGATTTATTCATAAAGTAGTAATGGAGGGAGAGTCTCCATACCAGAAACTGCAACAGTAATAACCTCATGTTCATCTGTAATAGCGACACAATAATTATTCACTTGCTTGTTATTTTTTTGTTATATTCACAAAGCATCATGAACATCATAAGATGACTAATAACTTATACATATGGTGTGTCACTGCTAATTACCACCCCATGTCTCAAAAATCAATCATTCAATGTGGTCCTGCAGTCACAATTTACAGGCACAGAAGCAGACGATTAAAAGTGTCAAAACCTCATGGTGAGTATATCCAGGTTAAAAGTGATTCTGTGATGTTTTCTGTACATGGGGGGAAAAAAAGGTCAAACGGTTGTACTATTTACAAACATCTACTCTTTAAACAGTTCCATGGAGCGGACGTTGGCTGTAATGAACCAAAAAATATCACAGACGGTGTCAGAAGATGAGGGTCTATGAACTAAGTATTGTAGTATTTCAAAATTGCAGAGGTAATACAGTAACAACCTCCAGCTCCCACAAAGAGTGGGTTGTGGGATGTGTTGTACCTGAGTCTCCTGCCAGACATCCATCTTGTGGCTTTTTCTTACCTGTCCATGTGAGGGTCTCAGGCAGCACCATTCAATCATACCATTCACTGTGTGTGAACCGTAATGGTTTGCATTGTCTTTCACTGCCTGGCATTGTCTTTCAACACGTTCTGTGGATGTGTGCTGCACCACACATAGTGCCCTCAACTCCAAAAACTTTCAAATGCCAGCGGTGCCCGTTGTTATCTGGTGAACACTTGTAATGCTCAAAGAAAGTATATTTGATGTCTGGACAGGCTGTTCTCCATATATGAAGCACAGCATGTGCCCATGTCAGGAAAATGTCAATTTTAATGATGCTAACTCATAAGACACTTACAAAGGCTTACCATATGCATCATAAACTTTGAATAACACTGTATAGCAGCATCAACTAAGTTCACAAAAAACTAAATTTTCAATAAACCATCAATAATATTATAATAATGTAATTACTCTATAATAATGTCATTAGACAAATATTTACCATATATAAATCAATCATGTATATATTTAAATACATTGCTGTACACAGTATTATTATAATGTATAGGCATATATTTTTTAATCCACATACTTAAGTTACAATATATTGCATTATAGTCCAATCCCATAAGGAAGAAGCCTATAATGAAGCAAAGCAATAGCTCGTAGTAACAGCTATTACTCAAGGAAAGTTTTGATTTTCAAATGAATAATTTTTGGAAGGATAAGAGTAGTTTTCACTTCATGACGCTCTGTGCATTCACTAACGTACGAAAGTAGAAACAGCCTGAACAGAAATACAGCTATGTACCTTCCACCTGTTTCATAATATTTTCTCAAGGCGTCACAACTAAGTATTATGTAAAGACAGTCTGCTCTTCTGATAATTCATAGAAAATATGTGCCAAGTACAAACAAACACAACCCACAAAAACATTCCACAAAAAAAATCTGAAAACAAAGGCCTCAATGATCCTCACACTGAGAAGTGAGCCAACAGTGACCAATCTAAGATACAGGTACAGGTACACCTAAAAATAAATGACACGGTAAGGTAAAGGGGAACAATACCACAGCCATGTTTAGTGTAGCTCCATCACAGCTAATGATACTAGGCTGTGCTACACTACCTGTCTTATGGTATTACACTTCAGACTGCACGATGATTGTTTGACAGTTTTGAATCAAATGTTTGAAGCTTGGGAGGTTCATTTTGAAAGACATTTAAGGCATTCACACGACAACACTTAACAGATAATATTTAGGCCTACAGCTTGAAATGTTTGACATATTCTGTGGGAATTATTAATTTGTCGAGGTAAATGAAATAATAAAACCACTACTGATATCCATAGGGCTCCATTTCAATTGGGCATAAAGGCATATGATAAATAAATTGCACTGAAGTATATAGAGTAACATATTCATAAAAGAACCAAATATTGTTCTCGTATTTCAATTAAACAGTTAAGCTGTAGTGTAATGTTGCGATGATTTTGGGACTCATTTTAACTTTCTTCCCAGAGTATATGAGCAATATTATATTCTTATTTTTAATGTTTTCTTTCATTGAGTATTTGAGGATCATTTAAAAGGTTTTAATTGTGCACTCTCATATCCATTAACTACATAGCAGAGTCTGTATACATAATGAGAACATAAATATTCAATATACAAGTAAATAAGCAGGAAATTCGTAGATGGAAAATGCATTTCTCATGTCAATGCCACCAAAAACAAATGAAAAAAACTTTTTTTGAGATTGGATGTCTGTGCACTCATTCTAAAACCAGGGCTCTTTTGCTGATACACAAGAGGACATGAAGGCAGACGGACACCAGCAAAAGTCACAAACAGCTAAAAACGTAAACACAAGGCCTGTACCCTATGTGGGCTCAGAGTTCAGTTCCACTATTAATACAAAATCCAACAAACATATCAGCAAACACAACCAAAGAAGATAAATGGAAAGAAATAGTGAAATGCTATGGTAGATTTATGCAACTTAATAAACCTTATTCGAGATACAAAATAGGAGACGTACTGTACAGGAAATGGTTATACACAAATGCCAGAAATTCAATAGCCTCCTTCCTGTATTGAGAAAGGCAATTCACAGCAATTGATTCCTATTGAATCAACAGGGATTCCGTCACAAAGGAAAACGGCAGCCACAAAGTCAACACAATCCAGCCCAAATCACCAAGGTTAGGCAATATGTTATAAAGGATGAGCATCCACACACCCCACCAAGAAAATCCTTGCAGGAGGGACCACCAGATTAATTACATACAGCTTTGCACTGGGAGATCTGAGACTGAAAATGACATGTGCAAATGTGATTCTGTAACATGTTGGTAATCCTAGTTTCTCACCTCCAACCCCACAGCGCCCCAAGGCATTTAAGTCAACATATATGCTTATATCTGAAACGCAGTCTCAGTATCAAGTAAATAGTCTGACAATAATTGCATAAGGCAAGCTATGATTTTAAACTGTATTCAGGTCATTAAACATATCTTATGAAACTAATGAAAACTACTCATTGGGTTTCCCTTGTTTTGCTAAGCAAACGAACTGCTGACAGGCAATAGATAGCCTAATTAATTTTAGCACCATGCTTGTACGCACGCAGAAAATAAATACATACAATGATCTCACACGCTTATGTACATATTATGTCATATTATAAAACATCAAGTTTAAACTTACATGGTACTCCTTTAAGATCTGCTGTGTACGGGTTACCTTGCCTTGCTCATGGATACAGAACGTCCCTTGCAATACACTGGCCATAGCTACACTGACTGCATCATCCTGCACCACAACTGGAGGAGTGCACGCGGCGGCCCCAGACACAAAAACACAAACCGCCGCAATTAACGTGTTCTCCAGTCATTTAACTAGAAACCGTGCAGCCAAGAAAAAGCGACATGCGATGTTAATAAATATGAAGGACATTATGAACACGTACAAGTATAATATTGTATATAACTTAAGGCCATATGCAATAAACACCGTAGTAACACTGTTCATGCTTCAACTAAATAGCTAGCTCGGCAATATTGCATGTACAATGGCATAACAGTTCAGCTATAAACCGTGGCGAGACGTGATTGTTAACCTACGGGTTACCTGAATTCGGCAAAGGGCCAGGCTATTAAAACTTTCCCGTTATACGTCTGGAATACTAGACAACGCGTAATAGCAACATCGCTAGCTAGCTACTGTAAGTAATCAGCAGGAACAATGCATCCCAATTTAACCTTCCTCCTGTGACTTTAAAAAGTTCATCTTTGAGAAAAACTAGCAAACGGGATGTTTTGACGTGTTAGAATAGCATAACATATGGCACACAACATATCTACATCCCAAACGGTCCTCACCACTAAAATGAGCGAGAAAAAAAATAAGCAGTGGCAGCAATGATGATGCGTTTGACCTTTGAAGACAAAGACATCATTTTACTTTAGAGCGCCGTGTTATTGACAAAAATATCATTTTGAAGGGCTTCCGTGGCTCGGGAGAATTGAGACAAAAGGACGTTGCCCGCCTGTGACGCTTTCAATGTAACGGCTAGCTAGCGTTAACTGCTCTTGTTGTCTTCTCACATCCACCTGTGCTCGGAGCTCATGTTTTACATTTCATTCACGAACTCAATCTAGGCTGCCTCAACATAAGGAAAACTCACCCAAAACCCCGGAGGACGTTTGTTGAGGAACGGCAGCTGGATCTGTCTTTTCACCCTCCTGCGATCGGTGTCTGTGCCGTGAGCTCTCGGTGTCACTGGAGCTGCTTACGGCTGCAGCGGCGGCTGCTGCTGCCGCTCCCGTCTCGGGCATGCTGCTTCAGTGGGGAATGGGTGCGGATATTGTCGGGGAGAAGGGACTGCAATATCGTGTGTCAGGGTAGCATGGATCCCGGCCGGCCGTGCCGAATATGGGGTTAAATGGACGTGAGAGTGGAGTGAAGGTTGTTGTGGTTCATCCTGTTTGCAGTGGGATACATGCAGATAGCGCTCCGGCGCGAGTCTTACTTTGGAGGAGGGACAAAGAGAGAAGGGGGAAGACACATTTCACACACACATACGCACACGCAGGCTCACACACACACGCTGGAACATTTTCATGTTTCTCCTCACCTTCCAGGAGGAAATTTCAAGCAGCAATGCCGTTTACAGGGGTCGCGCTCTGCCGGCCGTCGCAGATGATCGAATGCCTTCCATTAATAGAATGCTGGTCCTTGGTGACAAAGATGAACTGGGCAAACGCATGTTCACTGTAGTGTAGTAGGCTATGTAGTCGTCAGCGTAAGCGTAGCCACAATATAATAAACAGGAAACGTGATTATTTGCGTTGCGATGAGTTGAACTTCTCTACTGGCATGTTAGTATTAAAACATATGCAATATATGGTCATGGTTTAACAAAAAGCAATGATGAATAGGATGCCGATTGTCGTGTAGTATACAGTTTGTCGGTTATAGTGTGTAATTTACATGTGTTCACCTGTGTTGTCAACGGAGTAGCTGTACTTACCGTGTCAGGCTCTGCGAAAAAAAAGTTTTTCCCAGTTAACCTGTTATTCTACAGCAGCTGGGGGCAGAAGAAACTTCACGGGTTACTTCAGCATGGCACCTCTTCATCGATGAGGGGCAGCGTAATGAAGGGACGCAGCCTGTCGTGTGGGATTAAGTAGGTTATGATTTATTTATCAACGTAAAAATATCCTCTTAGTTTAATTTTTCATCGAGCCTCGGAGACTGGGTGAAGGTAATCTCTTCCTCCTAAGGTTATCAAAATTTACTGTGTATCCAATATTTGGTCTGTGTTGGCATTAACGGATGAAATATTATGTTACTCTCCATTACATAAAACGAATATATGTGGTGTAAGCAGGACCAAGGAATATTTTGCAGTGCCATTTCACTGCCTAAAGGATCATTATAGCAGCTGGGGTATGTACATTACCAATTTCACTCTCTGTGCCTTGCAGAGTAGACCATCCCAGAAATCAATATTTGGATATATATATATATATATATATATATATATATATATATATATATAGGGCCTTATATGGCCTTAAAGCCTAAAAGCTTGATGTATGCTTTTAAATACACGACTACCACATGACATTTTACTAGTGGGAGAACACAAACCTCATTAAAGGTGGCGGCTCTGTGCTCATGTGCAGAGCGATGATGTCAATAATTCAGCGTACCGTTTACTGCTTGCCCCCAGCTGGGCTCTCAAACAAAATAATGTCACCTCTTTTTTCATTTTTCCCGGCTGCCGTCTATAGTAAACCCTCCTCCCCACCCCCCGCCTTGTTCTGAAGCAGCCCAACAGCATACATTCTGCTTACTCACCACCTCACTGCCGACAGCTGCAAAGACCTGCAGTGACTCATACCAGTGCACATGTAGCACTGTACTGTCTATGTATATATATATATATATATATATATATATATATATATATATATATATATGCACTGCTCCACTGCCAGTGTAAACTGGCACACATGGAGAGGGCAATGCCAATACACAATATCACAATCACTAGATCTGAAACAACTGTCTGGATCAAGGTGGTGATGAGGAATTATATAGTCATCTGAATAATCCATATTTTACAGAGAATCCAGGCAAAATGAATTAGTTTCGTTCCTCTTGCCATCGCTCGTTACATTTTTTTTTACATGTATTATTACATGTATGTATTATTCTATACAGTGGTGTGTAGGCTATATTTTGAATAGGAAAACAACCCACTTTCAATTAATCATGATTGAAGATCAACTGCAAAATATAGTTTTGAATATTTCTCCTTACCTTTTAGTTCAATGGTCTTTTGTTAAAAAAAAATGTGAGTGTGAGAAAAACGCTATATAAAAGCAAGATATTATTATAATGTTTTAATCTTTCTTCTGTGGTAAAAGTTATACATAGAAAAAGACTGTGAATGACGAGCTACAGAAACTACAGCCTCTTTCTGCCAATTGTCTGGCTCTATACGAATCACTATCTATCTTGGTAGATGGCTTGTGTAGCCTACAATGATACATGTGTGTATCTTGTTACGGCACAATTGTGTAGACGAGTGACCATGGGGTACAGATATCCTGAGTTCTATGTGTCTGTTGTGTAGTCTTTTAGAGTCAAAGAGAAATACCAGGTTACACTGAATGGAATTTATTATGCATTGTGTTCAATAGCAGTAATAATATACAATGGTGCAAAATGTGAGTGTAAAATGGCTATATGCGAATGCCCGCAGGAAGTCATATCGTAGAGTTTCCTGGAACCGGGATCAAAGAAAAACCCCAAATCATCACAATCACACAATCACACAATCACCACAGAACGACAGTAGCATCAATGACCCTGTCCGTGCTATCTCTGTTCGCCTCTCAAACCAGGTTAACCTTTGTTACAGCTGGCTGCTGACTCATACAGTTGTTAACTTGCATTACCTACAGTTCACTTTTGAATGGTGTTCCAAGATCATTATTCGGTGACCTCTGTGACACAGCATCAATGACACCTTTCCCCCATGACATTAGCTTTCCAACAACGCCACACGTGATTACAGTGTATAGGAAAACCTATGGTTTGCATAGTGCTATGTAGACTCAGTAGCTGTGGGAGCATGCACAGAGGCAGCAGAACGATTGCAACACACTATGTCTGTATAGCTTTTACGAAACATTGCCGATTCCCTGTCAGCACAGTAAACACAGTCTGTTTACCTCTGATAAGGGGCACACTTCTGTAAACCACCCAATATCATAATCATATTTATTATTATTAATATTATTATATAAGCTATATGCTAAAACTTTTAGCATCTCCTGAGAATGGCAGCATTTTCTTTAAACCTTCACTGTCATCATTTGGGTTACAAATCAGCTGTGTGTTACTTCTTGATGGGTGGATTAAATGAGAATGCAAGCACGTCAATTAAATCTAAAGCAGATTTCTGGCACTGCAGACCTTCAGCTATGGAAATCCTCCAAATGTTTCTTAGTAAATAGCCTTTACGAACTAATTTATAAAAACAGGGAACAGAAGAGTGCACTCAGCAAATTACTCAATTCAAATACAGAAAGAATATATTGTTCTAAAATATGTACAATGTTTATACAGTCTATGTTATGAATGTAAACATACACGAAGGGTAAAGTAAAATCTCATCCAAATGTTCATTTAGGATCACTTATTGCCAAGTATTAGTATTTCAATTCAGATATTTAATGTATTTTGTTATTCTATTATCAATGCATTTCGTATCTTTTTTTTTTTTATACTCATGATGCAGAGAAAATCCATGCAGACGTGTGTGACTAAGCTTTAGCAAAGCCTTCTATGTACTGTGTGGCTTTTCCCAACCTGAATCGGTTTATAAACTTTTGGAATAAAGATTTACCATATAATGAGCCCTTCTCTGTAAAATGCTCAGAATTTAAATTACATTATTTAGTTTTTGGCTACTATATTAGGAACTTAGTCCATTATGTTTCTTGACATTCTTGCCTGGTTGCCTGATGAGATTTATTAAAATTTTCTTTTGGATTTTGCACTGTACAATGGTTTGTGCAATAAGATTGTAGTTGGCCGTTCTCTTCCCAAATGGACTCAATACTTATTTGGAGATATAAAACAAAAATATGTGTTGAAATGAAAGGGACTATGGGTTGGTGGACCTTTTAGTATTAATGTGACACCCAAATGTTATGCTATATAATAAAAATAGAATTGAAACAATTAAGCATAAAATCAATGTATGGTAAGAGATTTATTTGATTATACATTTATTTGATTTTGCTATTAAAAAATGACATGAAGCAACCATAATCTTGCTTTAAAAATCAACCATATTCTGTGTTTTTCAATGAAATAGACCCAGTGAAAATATTAATCTGGGACATACATCTAGGCTAATTATAACACGTAATTGCTTAATGATACTAAAATACTCATTTGGCCTGATGATGAACTGGTAGTAATTTGAGTTCCAACCCATCTGCTCAATGCATTAGAGTCCAGGAGGGCCTATATTATTGTACAAATCATCTCTACAGAAGGCTTGTCATTATTAATGAAAAGTTCCTACATTAAGCAATTTAGTCACCTTGTTCCGATCAAATTATATGTTGTTGTTATTATTATTATTATTATTATTATTATTATTATTATTATTATTGGTTTTACTTGACATCGTGTTGGCTACATTTTGAATGCATCTAATTAATTCTGGGCTACAGGATATCTACCTTTTGAGATGGGCTTTTGACGACCCCAAATGCACTGTATTGACTGTAACCGTTCATAGCTGTCGCTGATACAACGAACAAGTTTCACCCTCAAATTTTACCATACATTGCAAACAAATTATGTGTTTCGCTTTTTAAACATAGTCACGTGATGTGAAGCATCCGTACCGTACAACGATGGACGCTCGAGGCCAAGATAAATTGTAACACATAATAACAGATAACGTGTGATAATATCCCTGCCCAGTTGTTGAATTATTGCCTATTACTCGCAAACTAGCTAACTATATTGACTATGTGATGTATAAATAAAACATTGAATGGTGTCTCTTGAGAGAAACACTGATTTAGCTCTCAAAAGTCAATGATTTTCATTAATACAGCCCACACCATCACAAGTGAATGGACGGTTGCTGTCATTGTTAACTGTATCAACGGGGAAACAATTCGGTAACGCACAACGGGAATCCTTTTCATGATTGACAGTGCATAGGCGAGTAAAATCAGGGAAAATTCGTAAACGCTTCGTGACGTAGATCACAGACCAATCAACGGGATGCACAGTGTCGTAGTAGACCAATTGAATGCAACTAAGGTTAGGGGGCTGACTCTAAGGACATGTGTGCGTAGGCTGCGTACTATCCTGCCGACAGTAGATTCCAAGTTTGTAAAGCTCGTTTTCAAAAAAATTACAATAGTTGGACTTGTAATTAATTAGTGTGATTGCCTGTTGATTCCATGAATTAAAATTACATGACACAAATCTGTGGAATGGGCTTTGCATTTAACTGGCTAGCTACATACAATGGTAAAAGCCTTTGACATCCAGTGCTAGATGCTAACTAGCTAGATAGCTAGTTGAATGAAAGTTTCCCTACCATAGGGTTCATATCGGTGCGGAGGAACTGACAAATGTTCCAATTTATTTCTGGATCGCTGTGGAGAAGGACATCCTTCATTGTGAAGGGATTGAGGTTTGTTAAGGCTTATATTTGGCTACCACTACAATCAGTTATTCAAAAAAAATCGAGTTAGTTGTCATTAATACTAGCCTAATTGAATCCGCATCGTTTAATTCTTGTGGTATGTCTTGACAAAAAACGTATATATTTTAAATTAAACATTATATATTTTACGTTTTTGTTCCAGAGGTAAACAGGCGAAGAATCGGTGCAGCAGTGGCCTTTGTGACGCTGATACCATCTTTGCGCTGTCCTCTGGGCATGGTAGATGTGGTGTGGCAGTGGTGCGGGTTAGCGGCCCCGCCTCTGGTCTTGTGCTAAGCAGTCTGGCTGGCCAGACGCACAGCCGCACCGCTCCACGTACGGCACGCCTCTGCAACATCATTAACCCTCGCTCCCAGGAGCTGCTTGACAGGGGACTGGTTCTCTGGTTCCCAGGTCCGTCAACAGTTAAAACCGACTAACCAATAAAAACATAAATCAATATCATTTACACACCCTCTCTCCTCACACAACACACAAGCACACATAACATAGACAGAAATTACTCATATATAAAATAGCACCGCTAATGTACCGGTCTTTTGTATTCCTAGGTCCTCGCAGTTTCACAGGAGAAGACAGTGTGGAGTTTCACATCCATGGTGGTCTTGCTGTAATCAGTGGGGTCTTACAAGCCTTAGGTAAGAGCTGTTTGGTATGTCCAGTCCCCCACCATGTAGTATTCACCATCACCACCATCAATCAGACTTTCCAACTCTGTCACACTTTCAGGCTCTTGTCTCACACCGTCATATTGTGGTTTGTATATAGAGGGCAATACATCTCACGATAAAAATGTGATTCATTTCGAAGGGAAGCATTTGATCTCACTCCAAGACAGGCCTGAAGTTTGGCAATTTTGCTCTAAACCACCGACCAATTTGAACAAATTCTTGAAATCTTGTGGATTTCCAGTCCTCAGGACCCACTTGCCAGAAAGGTTTTGTTGTCGTTTGATTGGTTCAGTTATTAAATCAGGTGTGTGAGTTCCTGGTTACAACAAAGACCTTCTGCCAAAGTGGGTCCTGAGGACTGGAGTTAAGAAACACTGGATTAGACTGTATGGAGCCTGTGTTGGTGGTTGTGGCAATCCGTCACTAGATGGCAGTGGTGTACCTGTTGATGTCAGAATCTGATGATTTTAAATCTGAATTGTTGCAGTGGAATTGCTCAGGCATTCGTGCATGTGCCGCTATATTGCCGACAAACTGATGTTTTTCTGAGACGCATTTAGTCTCTAACCCTTGACTCTCATTATAAAGTGACCTTGCTCATGTTTCAGTAATATTTCACTAATTTCAACGGGTCTGTTCCAGATTGAAAAAGTATTGTGATCTCCCACGTTTAAAACCCTATTTTACCAAACAGCCAAATTAGGTCTTGTGTCGCTGCTGTTTGTAGCAACAAAGTCAGAGCAGCTCTTGGGGGTGTAAAAATATATCAAAAATGTCTCCCTGATTTTCTGTTTAAATTGGCTAATTCAACCACAATTGAGCACATGTGAGTCCAATTGAGACAAAACACCATATATGACCGTACATAATCTTTAAGAGTTGATTTGCCACCTAGCATATTACCCTGTGCTTGTTCTGTTTGATGTTCTGCCCGAGGCTGACGTCACACTCCATAACCTTGGTGAGCCCGATTCTCGGGTACTGTGTTCCTCAGGGAGCTTGCCCGGCGTTCGGCCCGCAGAGGCAGGGGAGTTCACGAGACGGGCCTTCCACGCCGGGAAGCTGGACCTGACCGAGGTGGAGGGGCTGGGTGACCTGATCCACGCGGAGACAGAGGCCCAGAGGAGGCAGGCCCTCCGGCAGATGGCAGGAGACCTGGGCCGGCTCTACCTCGACTGGAGCCAGAGGCTGATCAGGGTAACAGGCGTCACACTGAGGTCCCCACAGCGCCGCGGCCTATTTCACTTGTGTTCTCGGTTATGTCAGGCCTTCCACGGCACTCGATAAAGATCTTGTTGAACTGTACACATTGTATGTTTTTCTTGGAAAACCAAAAAATAACATTGTCCTGCCTGTCTACATGTGCTTCGGCCAGCTAATCAGTACTTGTTGTTTCAACAACTTGTTATTTCCTTCCCAAAGCTTATGTGGGGTTTTTGCATTTTGGTGCCAGTAGGTAATTATGCTCACAGCTGCAGTGTAGTTTTTTTTTTTTTTTGAGTAGCTTCATTTTCTGTCACTGCTGCCTTGGCAGGGAGTGGGATCCACAGAGAATAGGGCCCTAGGCTGGCTCGAGACGCGGGCAGGAGACAGGATATCCTGGCCTGGGTGCGAGCCAGACTGCTGGGGACCCCACGCGGACGTGGGGTGCGGAGCGATCCCGCCCTGGGATCGAGCCTGCTGCCCAGCCCCTGTAAAAGCTCCAGAAACCTTTTCTCAGAAGACGCTAATTTGAGCCTTCCTGAGGATACGTGTCTTTCAAATAATGCTCTCTATTTTTGTAATTCAGATTTTCTATAAAAGACACGGTTTATACCCTTCTGGAAGCCCCGACTCCTTGAGAAAAAATTGTGCCAACCAAGACACTACTTGGCACACGCAGGCTGATTAGTGTAACCGCTCCATAATGGGCCGTGTCCTGTCCAGATGGCACAAAGTACTTTTGGATGTTTTTAATCCAAACATGCTCATGTAGCACCTATTCAAATCTCAGAGGCTAATTACAGCGACTATTTTAAAAGCTTAGTAAACAACATCTTCCCATTGTCTTCCTGTTATTTCTTATTGGTGAAGTTTGTTTTGTTGTTACATTTTTTGAATTCACTCCTCCAGCTCAGTAGTAACAAACAGCCTGAAGAGTGGTTTCTTATGGGCGAAAGGCGATAAATATAATTTGTGCATCTGTGCTTTATTTAGTAAATTGCATTAAACTGCCCGCATAACTGCATTTTTATCTCAAGACATGTAATATATTGTTTCATATTTGATGTTTGAATCTAATGTTTGTTCCCAACAATATTCTTACTGTTACACATTGTTGCCTTGGAAACCCGGAGCATTTGTGCCTTTGGTCTTTTTGTACATTTTGTTTTCAGTCTGTAAAGGATTTTCTGTCCCAACAGTGTTTGGCTCATGTTGAGGCGTACATAGACTTCAGCGAGGACGAGCTCATCGAGGATGGGGTCTTAAACCAAGGTGAGTTTCCATCGGTGGTAAACAAACAAAAAAAAAACCTCACCGCTAGAAGAAATTTCCAAGGGCCTGGTTTGGGCTTCCTGTTTGCATTCAGTGTGAGTGACTGTGACTGTGACTGTGACCGAGAGGAGAAAAGATAGGGATCACACTCCTGAAAAGACAGTTTCCTTGAGGATGTTGGGAGAAAGGGCCATGGGGACCCCGGTCGAAGCATTAGTCTCATCTTCAAAGCGTGCCACAGGGTCTGTACACAGGACTTCACTGGCAGCCACGGCACCTTAAAATCCCAGTCCTCCCCGTTTCCCACTAGCTGTGATCCGGCAGGCATTCCTCAGTGTTTGTCACCACGTTGTGAGCACAACGGCAGCCAACAAATTCCCTGTCATTTCGTCTGTCACCCTCGTTCACCAAGCGGAGTTTGTGCAATACGCAAATTACAGCATGTATTGTGACATTAGTTGGTGGCACTAGTAAAGTTTTTTTTTTTTTGTACTGTGCTGTCATTTTCACAGTATAATTGACAATTTTTTTGTTTGATTTTTAAAGATGATTGGAATAGTCACAAATGTTTATACGCCAGCTAGCTGTGTTAGACCCTTCTCATTGACTTTAAACTGGTGACATTATAGCATCTCAGAATATTTTTATCATCTTTAATTCTTTAATTATTACTCTCATGCTAGATTCCCATAGAAATAATAATGGAGTGTATTTATGTAGCACATTTAATCTGATGATCTCAAAAAGCATAGGGAAGGGAGGAAACTCACCTCACCCTTACGCAAACAGGATATCGTGCAGTATATTATAAATGTGACATTTTTGAAAGTATAATGATAAATATAGTTCACTTCAATTTCAATAGATTTTCAATATGTTGCGTTTATGTGAGGGCATCACCATTGTGAAGTGGAAGGATACTGGAAATGATTACGCAGGTGTAAAAATATTTACACTGGAGATTATATTTAAATGTACATTGTCTATCAATTTAACTTGATTACCTTTGGCAGCGAGAGAGAAACTGTCAGTTGGAGAAATATGGAATGAATGGAATTACTCTGGAATAGCAAATGTGTCTTTGACCTGCGGTGTGAGGACCCGGGGGTCACTCCACACTGCCTGTGTGATGACATCCTCGCCAATTTGTCCTCCCCAGTGGACAGCGCTGTGTCTAAGCTCCAGACGGAGGTGGAGAGACATCTGCGGGATGGACGCAGGGGGGAGAGGCTTCGCAGTGGAGTCCAGGTAGTCATCGCTGGCAACACCAACGCGGGGAAGAGCAGCCTCCTCAACGTCCTCTGTAAGTGGCTTCGGCGGAAAACAAGACTGTCGACGGCTGACACAATCCGGTCTTCACGTTGGGAGTGACAGTTGGGTACAGTCTGCAGCGTTCCCTAGTAACAGTGTAGTTGTTTGTGTCTTTCAAATTTACAGGGAGAGAATTGCTAGCCCGGTCAATATTATCATTTACGACCAGTATTTATAACACCCCAAATCTCAAAAATTGCTGACCCTGTACAGTTTGGAAGCAGATCGACAAAATTAATTCACCCACCCGTCTGCTCAGCTCTTTGTGCAAAGCCACTGGCAGCCCATCCACCATCAGTTCCCCCAGCACCACTGACTGACAGCTGTCTTATTGGACTGGGTCTCATGCTGTCTTGTTGCCATGGTTATTATTTGTCTTGTCGGCTACGAGCGATGAGTGAGCTACCAGGACCGCTGATTCCTGTCTCCTCCTTTAAAAACATTCCTTGACTTCTGGTGTTTAAAATTGTCCAGTTTTTGAAAACACCTTTTGGACATGCCCGTTAAAACCACTTGTTTGTCTTGTCTATTTAATGTATTTCATGCCGTCCTTGTGTTTTGCTTTTAACATTTGTCTTTTTTTCAGTGCCTATGAATTTCAGTTTCTATATGAAATGCTATGTGGGTAGCCCCAATAAAATTAGTAAGCGTCAGCATAAAAAAAGAAGAATTGCATTAGGGAAAAGAAATGGTAATAAAACACTGCTAAGGACTGTTTGGAATGGCTCAAGTTCAACTTCTCACAGTTAAAGTCTGTTTTTATCAGCCATTGAGATTAGCTCCTGTTATTGTTTCCTGTAGTCGCTGGTGCTCTCCCAGAAGCCTCCAGATGTCCCGTTATTTATCACACGTCAAACGTTGTTTGGCTTGGGACGAGGTGGAGTTCCTGAACGTCGGGGAGCTAGCTCAGGGCTCAGCGAATGAATCAAATTCTGTTTGTCACTGAATGTGTATTATGGCGAGCATGAAAGAACAGTCTCAGAAATAAAGTGATTTTTGTTCTCCAAACATCAAATCCCAAATGTACCATGAAAAATAAAATATTGTTCTCTTTGGGTACAAATGAGTACATTTTCCAAGCAAAAAACATACAAATTAGTTATATATTGCTGGCTAGGACTACAATTCTATGCACCTATAGGGTATTGCCCCAGTGACAAGCATTGGTACATTTGTAGGCACTTTTCTAACCTTTATTCAGAGAGTAGAGAGCAGATTGCAGATTGCGTTTAGTTTGTAGAAAATTTGAGTTTGTTGAATGTTAGCCTTAACAGTTGTGATAGAGGATGACCGTGCAGGGGGACTGGACAGGTCAGCAGGCTCTCTGGTTTCCGCCATCTTCTCTCTGTGGTGTGTAGCTTAGCGTTGGCACAGGCGGAGTCAGTGAGCCAGTGGCTGGGAGAGGAAATGCCCTCGCAGGTTTGCTCCCGTAGGGAAAAAAAATCACGTGTTCAAAAGCCGCGTGTCCAAAACCCACATGTGAACACTAACGTGTCGAGTACACATGTGCAGGTAGGCTACAGTCACATGTTCACGGTAAACAATTCGAGTCACATGTTTTGTTTGTGAATATTCGCATTTGGAAAAAAGTCAGATGTGAAAATGTGGAATTTCACATGATTTCCTGTCACATGTTTTGTTTTTGAAAATGTCCAGTTCACATGTGAACATTTCTTTTCACATGTGAATATTTTTATTCACTTGTGAAAATGTTAAAAGGCTAATTTCACCAGTGATTTTTTGTAAGATATGACAAGGGGAGGGTGGCTGCAGCAGTATCAGCAGACAGCTGGGAGAACGATTCCAGTACAGTAATACAGTACAGTAATACCGTTTGCACTACACTAAATGTGGAGATTGGATTTCTAATAATATTAATTTGCCATTTAGCTGATGCTTTTATTCAAAGGAACTTGCAGTTGATTAGACTAAACACAGGGCAATCCTGCCCTAGAGCAATGTGGGGTTGAGGGCCTTGCTCAAGGGCCCAACACATGGCTACACCGGGGCATGAACCACCAACCTTCCGGGTCCCGGTCATGGACCTTAGCCAGTAGGCTACCCTAATTTAACAGGCTACCCTAATTTACTGCTTTTTTCACGGAGGGGGAAAGCACGATGCCGAGTGATTTGTGCCGTTATCCTTCCTCCCAGGTCAGCGGCCGGCAGCCATCGTGTCTCCGGTGGCTGGGACCACCCGAGATGTGGTGGAGACGCACGTGGACATCAGCGGCTTTCCTGTCCTCCTGAGCGACACCGCCGGGCTGAGAGACACCCTGGACAGCGTGGAGAGGGAGGGAGTGCGCAGGGCCAGGGAGAGGTAGGGGCCTAGCGGCTAAGGCGCTTGACTAGGACCGGGGAGGTTGTTGGCTCAAGCCCCGGTGTAGCCACAGTAAGATGTTTGGCCTGCTGCTTAGTCTAATTAATTGTAAGTCAGTATAATGTAATGTAACACAGAAAAGGGAGTGGGCAAAAAGCCAGGGAGAGGTAACACAGAGAATGTTTTTAAAAAGGCAAACACCCAAAAGGCAGCAATAGAAAGCAATTTAGAAAACATCAAAAGTTAAAACCGGCATTGCAAAGAACATTTGTATGTAATCTAGCCAATAAACAGCAGGGGAATAACAGCTTTGAGATAATTTACTCTTTGACAGAGGCATTTATCAGCACTAATATAGTTGGCTCAGTGGTACACTGAACAAACGGGACTTTCTTTTCAAAAATCTGTGTCTGTTTTTGATATCTCTTAGTTATCTTGTTCTCTTTTTCACATTATAAAAACAAATGGAAGATCAGAAGACAGTCTCCAGTGGCCGTCATTTACAATTAGCTTTCCAGAACAGTTGGCACATGTATGAATATGTGTAAAAGCTTCACTTGGATGATTAAATAAGACATTTCATGTTCCACAATGTGATGATGTTTGTTTAAGAAGCTGGAGAGGGCACCATAGGAAACCTCATAGTTCTGCACATCACAAAGACGCAAAGTGTTTACAAGAGCCGACCCGTGACCTGCCGGCTAACGTAACCAATACAATGTTTTCTTTTTAAGGAAATCTATGAATTATTGCACAGAATAAACAAATGTTGGGAGCCCTTGTATTTTTAACTCTACAATTTCCAGTTGCATAATATTTCCTCCGCTAGGACAAAGTTGGTTCAGACTGTCCCCGCGGTGGTCGAACTTGTTGATTTAGGACATCTGCTTCCACTGTTTACTGTTTTCGGAGGGCGAAGCATCAACACGAGAGTATTTTCCCCTGGTCTTTCGCGGGGCTGGTGGAGCAGAGGGAAGCCTGGCGAGTGTCATGTACTCTCTTAGCTGAGACAGGAGTGTTGGTGCCTTGAGCCAGTGAGGGGGCCTAGGTGACCCGCGGCAGGAAGGAGGTAGCAAGGATAAGCGTCCGTTCTTCCCCCGCAGGGTGGAACAGGCGGACCTGACACTGGCCGTTCTGGACGCCGTGCACCTTCCCAGAACGCCCGGGGGAGTGCCGGACTTCCTCCTGGCCCACCTCGGGGCTCTCCTGCCCGGGGGAGAAGGCCGGGAGGAGGCCTGGAGACGCTCTCTGCTGGTCCTCAACAAGAGCGACCTGCTCACCGCGGAGCACGCGGCCGAAGTACAGAGCGCACTCGATGGAGCCCAGGGTCTGCCCCCCTCCTGCCTGCTGTCCTGCCAGACAGGGCAGGGCCTGGATGGCTTCATGGAGGCTTTGGAAAAACAAGTGAAAACCCTGTGAGTTTCTGTTGGGGGTTCACCGTGGAACTGTGATCTTTGGATGTGTACGGTACATCATCGCATGGTTCTCATCGCAACCCGAATTAGAAATATAATATCACTATCGCGGGACACCATATTAGAAAATTAGCACCTTGCAGGGACGTGCCAAATACACATACAAGCATAGCATATAGTGAACTACAGGTTCATTCGAAGAACCACCTCATATTGATTGATTGATTTATTTGAAGTTATTAAAATAAAGTCAACGTAGCATTAAATGAATTGTCAAGAATTACATAAAACAGTGCAAGACTTAAGAACCTTTAAAAGCCTCATACACTCCCACCACCCATTTTGAGTTCCCATAGTTGAAGAAACACAGTGTATATGAGTATATTTAATTTGGGGTTAGAGTGCTGGCATGATCTCTGTATGCACCTCTGCTTTTGCTGTTAACGTTCCCACGCGGCGTGCCGTGTCTGTCCCAGGTGCGGGGACCCCCTCAGCGGTGCCCCCAGTCTGACCCAGGCCCGGCACCGAGCCCACCTCCAGCAGTGTGTGGAGGCCTTGGCACAGTACCACCACTACCGGGATCTGGACCTGGCCCTGGCTGCCGAAGGGGTCAGGCTGGCCCTCACCAGTCTGGGCAGGATCACAGGCAAGGTGGGGGCCGAGGAAATCCTGGATGTCATCTTCAGGGACTTCTGCATTGGAAAATAGTCGTCCTGCCAAGGCCTGAACCGAGACCGTCCCAGCCGCGGCGTGACAGCGGTCAGCTGAGGAGATTGGCATGGACTGGTTTGTGTTTCACCACTTGGAGCTAGTAAACAGTCTCAGTTACTTGTTTTGCTCCTTCACAAGGACCGCAGCGCAGACCTTGAGGAATAAGTTGAGTATTTGTGTGTTGAATTCAGAAACGTCTCTTGAGAAAACACCATAAAAATAAAAAAAAATAAAAAAATAAAACCTTGTGGTTTGTGGCTTTTGCCATACGCCCTGCGCTCAGCTACGCAGGAAAGGGACTTTTCAGAAGCAGAAGCACAATGTCCTTTGTTCCCCTGTCAATCTGGCCTTGATTAAATATTTATGCTTCCTCAGTGACCCTCTCACCCCTCTTCCCAAGTTTACTCCTCAGCGCTGGCTGTGACGGCACGTCCTGGTCTGTGGTGCTGCGCTTAGCTCAGCATGGTGTACCTTCGAACCTTCCTCCAATTCACCCCGCCGACGTCTCCTCCTGCCACTTTCATCTGGTGATTGATTAGTGCGAGGGCTTAGCATGAGACGGCCGGGGCTAAAATAAGAACACGTGTTTGTGCGCCGCTGTACAGTCTCCCTGTTACGTGGGTGAATCCTTGGAATGCCAAACAAACAATGTGTGGAATATCTGGAATATTCTGTGGGAAATTCTGTATTGCGCCTTTTAAAATCTTCATGTAAGGCACATAAATATAAAAACTGAAATAAATGAACAAATATCCTAACGATGCTTTTTTGTCATTGTATAATATATTGTGAGTTGCATCATAGTCAATTCATTGGAGAACATTTCAATGTTATGTCTGGCGAATTTTTCCTTTTGTTTTTAAAATGACAAAATTGAAATCTTATGAACAATGAATTCCTTAATTAACACATCAATATGGTAAATATTTGAAATATTATTTGATTAGCACATTCCCTTATTCATCCCATAGGTTACATATTACATATCTGTACATGTACTACTAAACTATTTAACTGCATGACCAGGAAATACTGATTTGATTGACAATACACTGGAGGTGTATTGATTCAAACCATCTAATGTGTATAAGTAAAAAAAAAAAAATTATAATATGAACAAGACACACACATAGGTATTTTCTAGATGTTTGGGATTGCATTAAAATGCATTGCATTAAAAAAAACAAAAAAAATACATTTCAGTTTAAGTGTTTTACTGGACTCGGATAAGGCGTGCGAATACAGTAGCTGAGTGCGTGATTGATGTGGCAGGTGTAAGAGCGGGCAGAATGGCCCTGTCAGGACGGGAGGCTCAGTCCGGGGGGCTCCTCGGCCCGGCCCGGCCCTGCCCGGGGGTTTACTCGGGGGTAAGCCAGAGGTCGGGCCGCGCCGAGTGGAAAAACACTTGATGTTTAACTGAGGATATCCTGTGGAGGACGTTCCCTCACCTGCCTGCCATCCGTCAGCCGGCGCCCAGCCTCTCTGCTGAGATCTTGTTTTTTAATCTTTCCACATTATTCCCTCCTGCCGTCCTCCAAACAGGAAGACGTATAGAACCCCTCTGCAAATTGTTTACCGGGGCGGGGGAGTGGGGAGTGGGGGGGGGGGGGGGGGCGGGCTATCTATGCACTCTCAGTGAGAGTGGAGGTACGTTTTTGTTCTTCAAGGATCTGATTTCCCAAATGTACCCTGAACAGTACAGTAGTGTTCTCTTTGGGTACAAATGAGTACATTTTTCAAGCAAAACATTAAATATATATTACTGGTTTAGAGGTTATGCATGTATAGTATACCGCCCCCAACGGCAAGAACTTGTACCTTTTCAGGCATTTTTCGTACCTTTATTTCTGAGAGTATGAAACTGTGTGGTCAGCAGCAGCCCTTAACTGGTATAGCAGAGCAGGAATGCTGCAGCTGTAAACGGCTCTGGAGAATCGGGGCCAGGATGAGATTCTGTGTGTAATTGCTTGCTTGTGGGGCGACATTGCTCAGGCAGCAGCCGTCTGGCAGTCGGAGGGTTGCCGGTTCGATCCCCCACCCGGGCTGTGTCGAAGTGTCCCTGAGCAAGACACCTAACCCCCAAATGCTCCTGACGAGCTGGTCGGTGCCTTGCATGGCAGCCAATCGCCGTCGGTGCGCTTTGGATAAAGGCGCTATATAAATGCAAACCATTTACCATTTCATTGCATTGTATACTGTACTTCAGGGAGACCGTACGGTGAAAACGTGGAGCTGCATCAGTCAAGCCAGAGAAAGCCACTGGTGGTCCTAGAGGCTGGTGAGAGGGTTATGACCTCTTTTCCCTGTCAATATGCAGTTTTATCCAATTATATTTAAGTGTTATACACTGCATAAATAGTTGTATAACCAGATCTCTGGTGGTTGTAGGATGGTCATTATTCTAGTTTCTTCACAAAGAGCTACAGAGGAAATGCTCAAAACAGCAGGAGATACTGAGTAAGAGCAAAGGTTATAAAAGTTCATTTCACCGATTCACTTGTTGGAACCACAAAATTAATCAGGGATAGCTTTTAATAGCTTTAAAACCCGTGAAATTACCGGATAAGCTGAAAGTGGAATTGGTGCTAGCACAGGAAATATTTGTTAGTAGTTGGCTGAATGTTTATACAGTACAGGTTACTGAATCTGTCAAGCTTGGAAGTGCACAGCCTAGCACTTTGTGTATTCACTGCAGATACAAATGCCGTTGCTACTGAAAAATGAAATAACAGGTTTGGAACTTAACTGAGGCACATTTAACATTTTTTACCTAAACGATGTGCATAGTGTACAGCACCTTCAGACAAACAAACCCACAATCTTTGGCAGTTTCGTCACTTTACTTCATGCACAAAATACCTGTTTTGCATTATTTGTGCAGTATAGATGGGATACTTAAATACGTATGATCACAAAATGATCGATGATCACAAAACAAGTACTAAAATAAGAGTGGGAATCTTTAACATATTGCCTGTTCCTGTACAATAGGTAGAATGCCATTTCAGTGAGAGAGGTTGTACATTTGGGTTCTGGTTACATGCATAGAAGTGACGAGACATCCGTACTGTGACATGGGACATCCGTACATGGGAAATATAGGTTCTTATGTAAACACCCATTCACCTTCCATCCGACATGCTACCAGACATGTAAAAACATTTTGGCGAGCCCAGATAGATGGTTTATATGAATTTATGACTATGTTGTGTAAAACTGTCAGCGTAACAATTGGACAATTTCGAAGGAGCCCAAACTGCTTTGTAATGACAGATAATGAAGATAGCGAACATAGTAGGTGTATGTTTTGATTTAAGCTTGGACAAAATCAACAGGAAACATTTTTACATAATGAAATTTATTCAATTATATACATCTGATACATTTTTACAAAATGTGGCTTATTTTGATCAATGCAAGACCTTACATCTATAGTTATTCACAGTATTTACCTGCATATTGCCACCGTGCCCACAGTGTACAAATGGATAAGTGGGGCTTATAAGCCTTTGAAATGAGATTTGTTTCTGGGAGAAGCCACCAATTTGTTTTTCATTCCTGTTGTAAATTGTTTAATTTTTGGAGAAGTCATTCCAGTGTCATTCTTACAGGCCACCAATAATCTGACTCTTCTGCTTGTTATTTCGCCCTGTATACTTTTAAATGACTTTTTAAACGTCTTGAAACAAGCTCTCTGGTGTGTTTGCATACAGTACTGGCATAAATTATGGAAACACTGTGTTCAGAAGAAGTTTAATACTCTTGAAATGCACTTTCTTTTCTTGTTGTTTCTCAAAGAAAATGTCCATTTTATGTAAAAATCCTGGACAAAGAAATATATGTTCAAGTGGATTATGAAATTTCCAACAGTAAGATACATTAGACTGCTCAATTGTATTGGTATGAACTAATACATATAGGAAGGTATAATGATTACTTACATTAACACAAATGCTAATTATTTCTTCATATTTGTTTTACGTTGACATTATATTTATTACATATTGCATTTATCCCAAAAAGAGAAATTGTTGCAACATTGCATTAATCACCAAACTGTGCTTATAAATGCTCTGTTTCCATAATCTTTACCAGTACTGTATAATATGCCACATTGATATATGATAAAATATAATCTAATGTAGCACAGCCAAAGACACACCCTTCTACAGAAAGCACTATGTATCTAGGGTACCATGAAAAGGGC
Organism: Conger conger; assembly: GCF_963514075.1. Lineage (NCBI taxonomy): Eukaryota > Metazoa > Chordata > Actinopteri > Anguilliformes > Congridae > Conger > Conger conger. The sequence goes on along the minus strand of NC_083763.1, from coordinate 7,571,155 downwards.
ACTTACTTAGAGTCTAAAACTGAGAAATAGACAATAATCAATAATCTTATTTTTAGTTTCAGTATGTTTTCTACATGGAGGTAGAAATGGACAAGCACAGAGGCAAAACACTAGCGCACACAGTTCTTGAGTGAGCATAGTACGGTGGCCATTTTACAAAAGGATGCCTTGGGAGTCAGCTTGACCTTTCACCCATGACACCCAAGGACACCTCCTCAACAGTGCCTTTATTCACAGTGGTTTCCTAGGGAAACTGCCACAAAGTATTTTCTTTTGGGGTTGAACCCCTCCCAAAAACCTTTACCCTTATTTCTGTTCCTAAATATAAAATGTTCCATTCATAACGTTAAAATAGTTACACATAAAGATTTGTATGCCTGTGTCTCTGAGGGATAACATTATTTTACGCTATTTCTGTCAATGAATATGAAAAAAGATTTTACACATATACTGTACAATAATACAATGAAATATGCAGTTGATTGATGTAATGTGGCACTCCATAGTCTGTTCAGTCCAAATGTGCAGATGGCCACAAAGACAAATTGTACACACACCGCCTTCATTGAAAATATCCCTATTGTTCCAGTAATTGGGTAAAAAACCTCAAGAGCGGAGCAGATGGGTCTTTAAATGGCTTCTGTTGTTTCCATGTAGTATGTGGAGTTATCCAGATATGCTGGAACGAGAAGAGAAGACAGACGTACATTAATTCCTGGTATTAGCTTACAGCTCATGATACAGATCATAGACAGTAATTCAGTGTTATGATTAAAGCTCATCTTATAGAAAATGATGCCTAGTCGTATGTTTTTTTAATGTACCTTTTGGACTATGATTCAAAATGACATTATCTGAAGGGCTTATGAAAACAAGCCCGCAAGGTTGGTGGTTAACCCCACATTGCTCCAGGGGGGATTGTCCCCTGCTTAGTCTAATCAACTGTAAGTCACTTTGGACAAAAGCTTCAGCTAAATGTAATGTTAAACTTTTTTTTTATCAATTATGACTCAACTATAAAGGTTGCTGAGACAAAAGCTGACACAGTCACTGTCAGTTTTTACTGGGAAGAAAGGCAGGTGTACTTGCTGTAGTGTTAACTGCTACTCACTCAGAACTTGTTTTTGCGTGGTCTTACGGTTCCTTGCCAGGTTTCTTCAGCTCGGCTGTGGGTTCAGAAAGCAAAACATCAGTTACATTACATTACATTACATTAATGGCATTTGGCAGACACTCTTATCCAGAGCAACGTACAGTTGATTAGACTACGCAGGAGACAATCCTCCCCTGGAGCAATGCAGGGTTAAGGGCCTTGCTGAAGGGGCCCAACGGCTGTGCGGATCTTATTGTGGCTACACCGGGATTAGAACCACCGACCTTGCGGGTCCCAGTCATTTACCTTAACCGCTACGCTACAGGCCGGCCCAGTTACTGCCTGGGTCTCATGAGCCACGAGACCTTATGTGAACAGGAGCCTGTTCCACAAAGCAGGATTGCTGCGTTAGCTGGATAACTGAGTTAGCTGGATTGACTCTGAGCAGTTATCCAGCTAACTCAGTAACCCTGCTTTGTGGAACAGGCTCCCGAGCAGCTCTGAGTGAGGCCACGCTGTGCTGTAGCGAGCAGTACAAGAACCGCCCCGCTAATGTGGCTCTTAATATTAATATCCCCTGTCAGGGGTTCCCTCTGTTTCTCCTGTTTATTTTACTGGTACCTGCTCTGCTCACAGCGGGAGCGTTTGTCAGGGGAGCGGAGACCTGTCCGCTCGGGGCGTTCAGTCTGTCCTGCTGCTGTTGCACTGGTGAGCCACTAAGCAGTCCGGCAGGTTTTTGTGCAGATGCCTGAAAACATGATGCACAGTAAGGGTATTTACATTAAGCAAACAAACTACAAGTCTGTGAAATCCGATAAAAATGCAGATTTAATGCCCTTGATGATGCAAACATCTCTCTCTCTCACACACACTCATGCACATGAGCACACACACACACACACACACACACACACACACACACACACACACACAGGTATTATTTAGCTAGTCTGTAGAATCAAAGGCACAGTAGCCCCCATCATTTATCATCCCTGTTTCCGTCTCTGAATCTGTGCATGTTATCATTTCTTCCCATCCCCTTCCTCTGCTGGCCATAAAGATCTTTTCTTGACCTCCAGTTCCCTTTCTGATGTGATCTTTGACAGTTTGCCGTTCCTGTCTCTCCTCTCACCACTTATTAACATCAACAGTTTTTGCTATCTTAGTGACTGCGAGATTAATGTTTCATTTCCTTATTGGCACGGTCTGCAAGAGTGAGAGTATTCTGGTGTCTGTGGTACTATAGGAATCAGAGAGAGCATGCTGGTGTCTATGGTACTATAGGAATCAGAGAGAGCATGCTGGTGTCTATGGTACTACAGTATAGGAATCAGAGAGCGCATGCTGGTGTCTGTGGTACAATAGGAATCGGAGAGAACATGCTGGTGTCTATGGTACTGTATGAATCACAGAGAGAATGCTGGTGTCTATGGTACTGAGGGAATCATAGAGGTCCTGCTGGTGTCTATGGTACTGTAAGAATCAGTACGCTGGTATCTGCGGTTGAATTCATGGCCTCTGATTACAGTCTTTGCAGAGTTTTTATTTTTTTTCGTAAAAAAAAAAAAGGAAAAAGAAAAAGTATGGCACTGTTCTAGAACGCAGTGATTGTTACATTAGAATGTTGAATCGAGAACGGTCTAATTACATCAGAATCACGCTCTTACACCTCATGAAGCGTTGGATACACACAAGGTGCAGGGGGGGGGGGCGATCTCGCTCACCTGCCTGCACAGCTGGTAGGCCTCGATCGCACGGCGGTTCTGCACCAGCAGCAGGCTGTTCTGGGCCTGGATCTCCGCGATCCTGCTGCCCACGTTGTTCAGGTACTGCTGGAACTTGTCCTCGATCTCCCTGGAGAGGCTGGAGCAGCTTTCGCGGATCCGCTCCATCTGCTCCTGCTGCTTGTAGCAGGTGAGGTGGAAGGTGAATGCCTGGGGGAACAGGTTCTCTATCCGTTTCAGGAAGGCTTTGGTGACCGCCGGGATGCCCTCCAGGGACTGCACAAAGTCCTCCCTGCACTTCACCGCGTATTTCTCTAGCTGCTCCTTGAGGTTGACCTTGTCCTGCCGTAGCTCAATTGCCTCCAAGTGCAGCATTTGTCTGGCTTTGATGGCACTGTCCAGGTCGGTGTTGAGCTGTAGGACCGTCTGTGTGAAGTTGGTCTGCATCTGTTTTACCATTGCTTCCATGTGCTGGTTCCGTAAATGCATGCTTCGTACTTCATCTAAGATAAGATAAAATAAGATAAGATAAACTTTATTGAACCCCATAGGGTAATTTGTCCTCTGCCATTTGAGCCATACTAGTTACTTAGGAGTTGCAGTTCTGAGGCCAGTACCTTGGTCAAGGGCAGGAGTACATCTAACCTGATATGCATGTCTTTCAGAAGGAATAAGAAGGAATACTCTTTAGTAAGAGCAAGACACTAGGACAGACCCAGATGTTATGGTTTTCAGATGTTTATTCAGACTTGACTTAATCAATATTCTGATCATTTGATTATATAGGATTATTTAGGATGTCCAATATATATTTAATTACACCATAATGTTATGCAAAACCAGCACTTACTATTTGCAGCATTCACTGTGGTCAGCGATCCAGGACACTGAATAGGAGTGGATCGGGTCATTTCTGCTTTCTTTTTATCCGTTTCACACTGAGTCTGTGGATAAGAGTGTTCAAATTTTTGTCATTAGTTATTTGAGTCAGGTGAATTGAAGATCTAGTTAGTCTGGATGTTGTTCAGTTGAATTCACGTACATCTGTTGTGACCCTTGTGATTTGGCATCAGCTCTTTGTTGCCTAAACTTTGTTGTATGCACTTTGTGGATAAGAGCATGAGCAGATAAATGTGCCTTAATATAAATGGATATGTAACCATAATAGAAAATAAAGAATTTTAAGAATTTATTCACATGCTTCACTAAACTAGCCCACACAGATTGCAACTTTCCATATAGCCCGCTTTTTTTTTTCACCTGTTTGTATAACAAAAAACATTCGGACTTTTAAAATGTAGAAGCAATTCACATTGATCCAGCAAACGCAGTGTAGCGATAACTACCGATAACTGGACGCACGTTGTTTTACTAAAGAGGAAAGTTGATTCCGATTCTCACCACTTGTTTCCGAAGGTCATCGAGTTGTTTCGCTGTGGTGTTGGCCAAATCTTTGGTCGTAGCCAGCTCTTTTTCTAAGGCGACCTTCTCAGCCACATTCTTGTTGAGCTTCATCGTAACTTCAGCCTTCTGTTGCCGGAGCAACTGGATGTCCTTGGACAGCCTTTCGAAGCTCTGCTCCAGGTCCTGGACCCGCTGCTGCTCAGCCGACTGCTCCGACTTTCCGTACACCAGGAAGAGCACCAGGCTGACGATAATGAGGGACTGAATCAATGAGGAGAAGAAGAAGACGATCCTCATGTAGTAGCCACAGCTCTTGCCCTTGGACCTTTGGATGTCCTTGGCTTCCAGCCCGAACTTTGCCCGTGAGTAGCTGCTGTTGTACATTGCCGTTTCACACTTAAGTGGTACCAGCACCAGACTTTACAAACAATTAGCCCTGCAGTGTTTTGCACCCCTAATTCGTTAAAATTCACCGCACTGTGAGGAAGGTAGGTTAACAGAGGGTTAAATCCCCAGAGCCAAAGCACCTGCCCAGGTCAGTGAATGCCGCTATTCTGTCTGCCCCTTAACGAGCCGAACGCGTGGACTGCCAAGTGTAAACACTCCGGCGCTGCAATGTTTATAAACGCGGCGGCACACTTCCCATTCCACGCTCCTTCCTGGCCCTCCCCTAGACGCGGCTCCAGAGGTTATCACAACATCTCACAGTGGCCCGGGAGGTGCTTCGGCCTCACTCCGTCATTGTTAATGCTCTGGCTCCGCACTTCAATTGACAACTGTTTGAGTTAGTCACCGAATTAGCTCAAGCACCAGCGACGAGTGACATGTGGCAGACTCACACTTGGACTTCATCGCGTCTTGTTAGCGCGATGAAAAGGTTGACCCATCAAACAAAGGGGTTCAACTCTTGATAAATTGCAAAGTAATTTCAAGAGACTTGTGAAGAGTGCTCATCTTTGAAGAAGTTAATTTAGTGTAGGCTATTCAATACGTTTTAGTTCCTACAATCCATTTACACCTGTTCCCAACAGTTTCCTTGTAAAGATAATTATTACATATCAGTGTTAACTCATAGCTAATCGGTGGCACCAATAATAAAATGTGTGCAAAAAAAAACTGTTGATGAATACAAACAATAACCTGACATTCCAGCATATATTATTATTATTTTCTGTCACACGCTCAGGGACTTGATGGCTTTGTCATATTTCCTCCGATTTTCTTCACAGATGCAAGAATGTCCATTATTGAATAGCAAGTGACAAAATGTCTCCCGTGTGACTCATTGGGAAACAGCCGCAGTTGTTTGGGTTACCCGCTCATAAGTTCCTCCCGGTACTGCACTCGTGCTGACAAATTGTTGTCTGTTAAAGAAACAATTCTTCTGGTTGGTGATAATGGCCTTGAACAGTGCAAGTAGGCTATTGCGCCTTAAAAAAATGTTTTTATTTTTAAATTTCATTGGATAAGCCTATATTTTTACTGAATTTGTTACACCTATATTTTTAGTACCATTCATTACATTACATTACATTACGTGGCATTTAGCAGACGCTCTTATCCAGAGCGACGTACAACAAAGTGCAAATCAATCACAAGAACAAGTGCAAAAGTAGACCTGAGAGGACAGTACAGTTCCGAGTCCTAGTGTAAACATACAGAAATTCAGAACCCTTGAAGAGTACAATCAGCTTTCAAACTAGCATACCACTGTTGGCAGCTAGAATACAACAACAGCCAATAAAAACAACAATACCTATACAAGTAACGATATCTATACATAAGTGCCATTACGGTCTAAGGCTAATCACTGTGATTGTGAGTTGGGGAGGGAAAGGTGTAGCCTGAAGAGATGGGTCTTCAGTCTGCGCTTGAAGGAGGTCAGAGACTCTGCCGTTCTGACATTCACCGGGAGGTCATTCCACCACCGTGGGACCAGGACAGACAGTAGTCGTGAGCGTGAAGTGCAGGTGTGGCGAGTGGGAGGCGCCAGACGGCACAAAGTGGCAGAACGGAGGGGTCTTGTTGGTGTATAGGTCTTGATAAGGGATTGAATATACACAGGGGCTGATCCTTTAACTGCCTGGTATGCGAGCACCAAAGTTTTAAATTTGATGCAAGCCATAACAGGCAGCCAGTGGAGGTTGCTGAGCAGGGGGGTGACATGTGAATGTCTGGGAACATTGAATACCAGACGGGCTGCAGCATTCTGGATGAGTTGTAGGGGTCTGATGGCAGATGCTGGAAGGCCAGCCAGCAGAGAATTGCAATAGTCCAGGCGGGACAGGACCTAAATGAACCTAAAATATTTGATTTGTTAAAACCTAAAACATTTTTTAACTAGTTGTAACTAATTGTAGTACAAACTGTATGTTATCCAAATTAATATTTATTTTTAATGTTTATGGTCTATTGTATGGAAGCAGTATTTGTTTGGAGGAAGCACAATAAGCTTCAGTTCTGGTTCTACTGGCCTGTGGGTGCAGGTGGCGGGGGGGGGGGGGGGGGGGTTCATTAAAAAAATCCCCATGACCAATACCAGGTACTGTCAGATAATTTCCTGAACGGTAGTTTTTCCCAAGCCAGAACAGTGACAAATTATCAAATGTCACCGCAGGTCACAAATTCCACGAAGCGTACATTATTTAAAACAGGGATGAAAAAACATCTTGACGTGTCCTCCAGTAGACGTTGGGAGACGTCATGGTGGTGAACTGTTAGGGATAACAATAGAGACCTGTCAGCCCTTTTGGACGCGAGGATAACAAATATTCCCAGCAGTGCAGGAGGCGACGGTCACGTTTGATCCTCGGAGCGGTTGTTTGCTCGATGACGTCGGGAGCCGAGGGGTGTGAAATGTGAAAATAACGAAAGCCAGGGGTCTTCCTGCCAGGCATTGTCTGTGTGCCAGCCTGGCTCCACAGGAAGGTGTAATTCATGGAGGTATTTTATAGTGACAAACTCTGAGTAACTACCAGGACAGATCTCAGATAGTCCTCCGGACAAAGGCAGGAAATGTACGAAGATAGAGGTTTGCTTCATTATTCCGGCTGTAACCGTGGTGCTGAAACAAATCTGGAGGAATCTTGCCGTTTAAACGTCAGCACAGAGCCCAAGAGCTGCTTGTGAAAGACACCATGAAACCATTTTACTACATACATGCATATCAGCACTGTTCACAGGAAGAAAGACGAGGAAATATTTACAAGACCTGTGTGTAATGAGGGTCAAAATGGGCAGTTGTACAACTAAAATCTGAAGTTACAGCACCGGCCTCCGCTCATTCTCAGACAAAATTTAAAAAATATAAGGAACGCTTCACGCTTTGCCAGGTATCGATGACAGCATGCGTCGAGCTACAATGGCGCAGTTAATTACACATTTATATATAAACAGCTGCTTCCCACCGTTTCAATGTTTTTACCGATTAGTCGTCAATTAAATGAAGACATTCTGCCACCTGGCGGTGAAGTGAAGCACTGCCACCACCAACAGACGTCACGTTCGAAGGATGTTCAGTTGGTAGACATTATGCTTCGAGATGATGCAATCAGCAGAATGGCCTTCTGTAATCTAATGTACATTAAGACTTGAATGATTTAATTAAATTTAAATTGCAGTGAATTACAAAGTAGTCTCATCAGTACGGCCTGTTGACACACGCTGAAGCCAAATCTGGCAGCCACAGGCTTCTGTCTCTCTCACTCATAGGGGAATTTATGGATGTCACATTATTAACCAGGAATGCACAGAACAAGGAGAACAGCATATGGTTGAACCCCAGGCATATCCACTAACGTAATTAACATAATGACAAGAACAGGCCATTCAGCCCAGCAGTGGTTGCCTTTTCCACTAAAGTGTGCCTACTGCTTAGTTTGCCTAAAAGCGAAATAGTATCTAGCAACGTATCAAGCATGGTCCAGTGTTTCCAGTGCCTCCACCAGATGTCCTGGCAAGCTATTCCACACAGTGACCACTCTCTGTGTAGTTACTAATATCTGTGCAGAATTTATCATTCTGCCCTACGAGTCTACATGTTTCATGCAATCCAGTGTGCACAATTATTGACACTACCTCTGCATCATAGAACAGCTATATCAGGGATCATCAAATCATGGTCCTTGAGGTCTGAGAACTGCCGGTTTTCCATCCTCCCTTTACTTGGGAGTCAGGTGTGAAAAGGCTGGCGAATCGTTAGCACTAATTGTTCAGCTAATTACCTGGGACAAAAGAAAACCAGGGCCGAGTTTGGATTCGAGGTTCAGATTTGATTATTGCACATCTATATCAATACTGTGTAGTAATTAAATGCATGCATCCTACGAGAGGAGTGACAAGAACTAAAATACAATGACAGACTTGACTAGGATTTCATTTTTTCTTTAATCCAGAGACAGCTTTAAAATCAACAATTTTGTACAATGAATGTTTTAGTGCACTTGAAAATTCAGTAAGTACTACGCACCACTATGCATGGTTAGAATTCTTCCCTTTTTCAGTTAAAACCACTATCCAGTCCTACCCCCGCATTTCTCCGTTGATGTCCAGAACAAAACAAAAAAAAAGAAGAAAGATTTAACAAATAATCAGTTTAAAACACCCATCATTAAAAATATATTACAACAGGAAAGAATAATGGAAAAAGTAAATGGCTACTTCCAGAAGCCTGGCTGAACATGGGGGATATGGAGAATCTTTAATGACCAACGCTTACAGGGAAAACGACGACTTACAGTAACGCGCAGGCGTACGCCCACAAAAGCAAACGTGTAATTCTCTGTGCGACTGGAGACACTTTCTCATCAGGCTTTTCCAAAGGACAGCCACGGAGAGGGCCAGGTCTCCTTCTGAAGGCTGTGCCGTGGCTATCGCTCAGAGTACGGGAGGGGCCACAGCACAGACCTGTGAAAACGACACACGCCTCCTCTTCCCAGCGTCACCGGTCCTCCGGCCTTCCCACGTGCCCCCCCGGGGCGGTCAGACGGTGGCCTCCACCTCCTGGGGCTCCTCCCCGTCCAGCAAGCTGTACGAGGCGTGGGTCTGGAAGGGCCTCTGCAGGGGGTGGGCCAGGAGCTTGGCCATGCAGTTGTGCAGCTCGACGGCGGGGCCGCATAGCGACACCTCAAATTGGTAGCACATGCCCTTCGAGTCCAAGTCGCAGAAAGAAGCGTAAACATCCTGCCCAAAAAAAACCAAAAAAAACAAGGCATTACACGTGTGTGGGGGGGAAAAAAAACAAGGCTTTACATGTGTCTGGGGAAAAAACAAGGCATTACACGTGTGTGGGGGGGGAAAAAAACAAGGCTTTACATGTGTGTGGGGAAAAAACAAGGCATTACACGTGTACACGTGTGTGGAAAAAACACGTGTGACGGCACCCTAGAGCCTAGTGGTGCGGGTGCTTCACTGGGACCTGGAAGGTTGGTTGTTCAAGCCCCAGTGTAGCCACAATAAGACCCCACATTGCTCCAGGGGGGGTGGTTGTCCCCTGCTTAGTCAATCATTTGTCTAAGTCGCTTTGGATAAAAAGCTTCAGCTAAATAACTAATGTAATGTGAGAAACGATAAGCATTACACGTGACACCTGGACAGCTGTGCCAGCAGTAATGCGAGTTTACCATCCATTACACTAAACCTCAAGGCTATCACACAATGAATAAGCTTTTCAGCGTTCTGCAGAACGTTTCACGCTTGTTTGTACAGACAGAACAATTTCTGTTCCATTTCAAACCTGAGAAGAAAAAAAAAAAAAAAAGAAAGAAAAGGTGCTGCGTCACAGTGAATGAACCCGTTTGCCCTCGCTATTAAACCACGTTTGTGTCAGTCTGGGCCTCGGTTTCTACAAAACCGTCTATTCCAGAACGTTCCGCAGGCCGTACCTTCCAGCTGCTCTCGTCCCCCTGCTCCTCCGCGCCATTGTGTAAATAAACCACGTCGAAGAAGAAATACGGGGACTGCAGCATCTTCTACGGGAGGAGAGACAGAGCACATTAGAATACGTACACACAGATGTTATAGCTCACTCTTTAATAAACGTGTGGAGCTTGTGTCTCCGGTGATTTGGGACAGCCTGTAGCCTAGTGGCTAAGGCACATGACCGGGACCTGGAAGGTTGGTCGTTGGTGTAGCCCCGATAACATCTGCACAGCTGTTGAGCCCTTGAGCAAGACCCTTAACCCCCGCTGATTAATCTAAACAACTGTAAGTCGCTTTAGATAAAAGCATCAGAATCAAGTAGAAGAAATTATAATTTATTATTATTATCATCTTGTGTCTCAGGTGATCGCATAGACAAGAATGTCAGCATGAAAACAGAATCAGGAAGGAAGTGCATGGTTGGACACTGGCATCATATCTGCACTGTGCTGATGTAGATTGTGGCCTGCAGCCCTGTAGGGTGAACCACAACTGGTCCAGCAATCGGTAGGCTGGGGATATTCTCGACGTGCACCACTGACCTCTAGTGGCCAATAAAGGGGCCTGCAGGCCTGTTCAATCCCACTTGAAGAAGTGTCTTCTGACTCATGTCTGTGTGAGTACCACTTACAAACTGTGGTGTGATCAGAAGTGGCAGCTGACATCACATGCTTTGCAGGAGAACAGATGCTTGTCTGGGCACGCACATATCAGTAACACTGAGCGCTGAGAAAAAAATCTTTGGCCATTCCAAATTGGGGTAAAAGGAGGATAAAGCATTTGGCAGAAGCTCTCTGACAACAGTAGAATCCAGTGAAGCTACATCATATTCACAATTCTGGGTAAATTCCATTTCAATTCAGTCAAGTCAATTCAGGAAATTAATTGAAATTCAATGAACGGAAATGTATCTTGGAACGTGAACACATTTCAATCCATCAGCTGGTATTACCTGAACTGATGTGACTCAAACAGAATGGACCCTAACCCTGCCTGTGTTTGGAAGTGCAGATGTGCAGTACATATCCCTCTTTTGAATGAGAGGTTAAACCGAGGTCCTGACTCACCATGGTAATTAAAGATCCCACGACACTCTTCGCAAGGTGGAGAGGGTTCCCCGGCGTGCTGGCTAAATTCCATACCTGGCTCTTTCAACCTGCCATCTAATCATCCCCCGATTGAACTGGCAAAAATTTGTTCTCTCCCTCTCCACCTCCCAGCTGGTGTGTGGTGAGCATTCTGGTGCAAAATGGCTGCCGTTGCATCACCCAGGTGGGCGCTGAACATTAGTGGTGGCTGATGTGGGTTTCCCCCTCATCACTATGAAGCACTTTGAGCATAAGAACAGCAGTATTTATCTTTATTTTAGTAGTTATTCTCATTATTATGATTACGATTATTAGTATTACAAAGACACTCACGCTGACGGCCTCCGACGGGCTGAACTGCAGCTGCCCCGCGTGGCGGTTGTAGACCAGCAGGGTGCGCACCACGTATGGAGGAGGGATGGTCTGCACGTTGTCCATGAAGGGGAGCTCAATCTTCTGTAGGCTGCAGGGACACAGCGGAGAAGAGCAGGGATGCGTTTCAGAGCGGGAGACGTCAAATAGTGCAATTCAACAAACGCAGGCTGTGCTCCAAGCTGTATACTCAGCCTATGAGATTTACATTTCAATGAAAAATCAGCCTGAAATTTGGTATGAGTAATACGCCGTTTCGAACACAGCCACAGTCTTTGGTACATGAGCAGCTGTGACTTCAGCTTTGCTTTGTTTTGTTTTGCCCAAGCTAGCAACTATACTACTGCAAACTATTACTTAGCTTGCCAGCTGAGACGCAGCACAGATAGCCCGCTATCTATCTATTGCTTTTAAATTATATTCACAAAAGAAAATTATGTTCAAAACCAGATATTCAAGTGTATGTGAAAGCAATTTTGGATTCAGTCTCTTATTGATTATGCAACATGTGTATTGTGGTAAAAAAGAGAGAGAGAGAAAAAAAAGATAACTTACATAACATTTAGAAGATCTTCAAGATCTGGTCACAGCATTAAGGAGAGAATGTGCATCAGCGTTCAACAATAAGGGCATTGAGCACTGACCCCCACCAGTAAGCAGAGAGGACTCATTTGAGTGGAAGGATACTGAAAGTCTCACAGACGTTGGTCTCCAGGTCGTACAGACAACTGCACAGCTCCCGGGGGTCAGAGGTAAAACCTGACAACTGAAAATGCCAAATATGAGTACACCTTGACACAGTAGGAAACCAGTCCAAAACACACTGAGCATGTAACAAATGAAGACATCTACAGCCCCTATGCTATAACAGTGGTGCCAGTTACGAACATAGATATAATATTAAACAAAATGTCTGACGCACCCTGATCAATGTACATTACATTATAGGCATTTAGCAGACGCTATTATCCAGAACGACGTACAACAAAGTGATATGGGTACTTGTATATGGGTTAGCATAAAGCAGCATGAAAAAGGTAGAAAACGATTCGGTATTAACGCACTCACCCACAAAGCGTCATCGTTCACCACCACCAGGGCAAACTCGTGACGCTTGTCGATCCGGTGCTTCGTCCTCACAAACATCTCGATCATCTTCTGAGAGACGTTCAGCGCGTTCGTCTTGGATCTGAGGCACAGCAACGACTTGAAATCAGTATAGATTTCAATGCACATGTGATCGTGCCGTAACTGGCTTCATGAGCCCTTCGTGGAAAGACAGAGACCCTACAACACACTTAGACATGCACGAAGACTTACCCATTAAAGGACTCCAGTTTCTGCAGAGACATATCTTCTGACAGGTCCAGACAGATAATCTGTTCAGGAGAACAACTTTTCTAGTGACCGTCCTCGCTTCCATATACAACATCCACAGGTTAGCAGAGATCACAATACAAGCATAGCTCTTATTACTTTCCGACATCCGACTATGACCAAACCTACAGAATTTCCCCCAAACCCAATTCAGACCAAAATGACATACCACTTTCTCCGGGCAGTTGACTCGGGGTGCTCTCAGCTGGAAATCCGCGGTGGGGGGCAGGGGTGGTGCTGGAGAAGGCTGCGCTGGTTTTGGCCTGTCTTTGGCAGGGGGGGTTGTGGTACTGACTGCTGCAGGGGTGGTGGTGGTGGCAGCAGCAGAGGCCGCAGTGACGGTGGTGGTGGTCGTGGTAGTAGCGCTAGGAGGGCTATCAGTGCTGGCTGCCTCCCCTTCGCCTTCACTGCGGCTGCCCACAGCCGGCTGGGGAGTGCTGTTGTTGCCGATACTGCCGTTGCTGCTGCGCCGGTCCTCCGCCCCCTCTGGGTTGGAACGAGTCCGCGGCCTCAGCTCCACTAGCCGCTCCTCTCCATCTGCTGGGCCTGGTTCTGGTGTCTCCATGGCAGCTGGTCATCACATAAATAATACAGGTGGCAAGAAAATTAGCAGTGGTACTTTCTCATAAGCTCCATGCTGCAACGACAACCACCGCTTAGAACATGTGCAGCTACGAGCAAGTAATAACGTTTAGTCAAGCAGGTTCTGCATAAATAGTTATATTTTTGCCCAATATTAATATCTACATAGCTAGCTGGCTTGGTAGTTAACCAACTTAGCTAGCTAGGTAATGTAGATAGTTGCTGGCTAGCTACGTAAGCATAACCAGCAAATCAACTAAAAATATAACTCTACCTAGTATTTTATAAATGTAAATTATCTAATCAGCGAGCTATTGCTACGCAGAATTTATGGTGTAAGAACTTAGCTAGCATGTTACCGAACCGGCTAGGTAACTGAACGTTACACTACAACTGTGAGACTAGCTAGCCCTAAAGGAAGTTAACTATTATTCTATATAGCCACATAAAGCCAACACAATAATCAAAACCAGTAGCGTTACCTTGCGATATTCAACAAGACATACAGCTTTAGAATGCTGAATTTCTAATAAACCGTAAAACATCTAGCTCGTTAGTTTACTTGCTGGCTATGACGTCTATACGGCCATCTTACTTACCGGAAACTACAATGGATTCAGGAAGAGTGGCATCTCTGGTAATTGTAGTTCTGCGCGTAATGGTCGAATAAAAATGAAAAAGTTGGATAACTAATTAAAAATAAATAAGCAAACAAAAATGAGTGTAGTTACCACGCTAACAACTAAAACATACGTTTATTTTGTTATTCTAGCTATCAGTAAAATGCAATGTAATATAATACATTTATCTTATATAATTGAAATGTTTATGCTAATGATTGCATCTGAAAGATCACCTTCTGTTTTGAGAGATTGGTCATATGGACAATGCAGAGATAGGAACACAGTACATTTCGTTGTGGGGAATGCCAGGAAGGGATGTGGATAAGAGAGGGGGTGGGTGGGGGGTTGTTAGCGTAGTGTTTTCCACTCGCAAGATGCCAGTTACAACCATCAGACCAAGGTGAGGCAGTTGGGGCAGAGCTGGAGAAGAGCTCCTGTCTGTCACTAACTGGCCGGACGGGTAGGTCACAGAAGAGAGAGAGAGAGTGAGAGAGAGAGAGAGAGAGGTGGGGACAGGAAAGAATCGCAGCCAGCTTGAGAGCGCACAAACAGGAGGTTAAAACCAGGAATCTGGAGCCTTTGGAAGGTATAATTATACCCAACAACAGAATAACAGTCTCTGCACAGAAGCAGAAAGCTGTGCAGAAGTTGGAAGGCACTCCATGGACAGTGCAGAATGGCTTGGAGGTCAGAAGAAAGTCCTGACTGAGGGAAAAAGAGCCGAGGTAGGTTCTGCATGTCTTTTCTGTAGCTGGAGTGGGGTGGCTGGTTTTTGTTTCCAACCCAAAGAACTTTAACTGTATGATTTCCACATAATGTGTCCTGCTGATATCCTTTTAACCGCATATGTATTTTGCAGTCACACACAATGAAAATGGTATATGTTATCTGCACAGAAATAATTGTGCGTAGCACGCAGACATATCCTGTCCTCTTCAAATTGCAGATAAAATAAAGCCATTCTGCATCACCATGTACCGATCTTGAAGATATAACGCCAAGACTTTGTTTTCAACCAGTTTGAACCACTCAGAGTACTTTATTTATTTACTCTCAAACCAAGGATACTATTTAATATTGATATTGATCTTTTTACCACAAAAGATAGACATTTTGAAGAAGTGTAAAGGTGCAACCTGCTAAATCGGAGGGGTATACACTGATGTCCACTGTTTGCTTGTGCAGTTGCATTTCTGGCTTGATATCATCGGCTTCCCCACCCCCTGACCCACGCTAACCCCCTCCCATCCTCCCTTTATCCCGGTGACATTAGTACATTGTCATCTTGGCAGGAAGTGGAGTTACAGGATGTTTCTGTTTCCCGCCTTTCCTCTGCACAAAACAAAAGATTCTTTAAAAACAACAGTAACCTCGATAGGTTACTATGGGGAAGTAGGGGGGCCTGATAGAAAATATTTTTACTTATTATGGACAAAAGATAAACTTGAGCTAACTGTGTTGTAAACAAGGTAAATTGCATGGCATTGGGAGGATGAGTACATTTGCAGTGTGGGCATATATTGCTGAGTGTCATTATCATTTTTAGAATGATCTGAAGAAAGGTCTGGGATATTTTTGGAGGGAAAGTTTTTCTTGCAGCTGTAGACTAAAAATGATTTTTTTAAATATCTCGAATTCAATGTTAGTTCTTTCATTTTTTTTTAACGTATTATAGATTCCATTAACCAGGCCACTTAACAGGCCAGCACAGTCCCCTACCAGGGTTATGAACCCTGATGGAAATTCCAGCTACCAGGCTAAAGGGAATCTCATTGGAGCCAGCTTCTGATCCAGCTGGATACAGTCTGGAATTTAGTGACGGTCTGTTGTGTGCACCGAGCTGGCCCACCGCCTTGACAGCATGGTTGCTATCTCAACCATCTTGTGGCCTCTATCTCTAAAGCACTTTCAAACCAGCTGGACCAGGTTTAAAAACAGACTGGAACCATGCAGGAATGTCCACCCAGTAAATACATCCGTCTCTGACAGACACGTAGGGAGGAGACCCCAGTACCCACAGGCCCATCAGAGCTGGAGGTGGCCCAGTGTGAGGTGGAGATGGGCACCTTGCTGAAGGTCATTGCAGAGCTAAATGGGAGGATGAACACCTTGCAAACAACCAGGTACGGTGCTTCACAAGTGCTCATTATCAGTGAACCCTCCTATTATGTTTGGGGTAAATTTGACCACATTCAGTGTTTGACATCTTTTTTTTTTTCATATAATAGTAAACATGCGATAAACATAATCCTTTGTTTTCAGAAGTAGTGTACCAACTTTGCATGTGTTGTATGGCCTCATTTTGACCCTCTGTAACTGTATAAAATGTCAGAAAATATGCAACCATTATTTATTTTTACCTCATATTTCTTTGTGGATGATTCTGTTGGCACTTTCCCATGCAGGTGTTAAACTTTCACTTACCTCAGACTCTAAAATGAGATGTTTCTTGCAGATTTTTAATATTTATGGATAAAAGGCTAGTCATTTCGGAGACAATAAGAAGGCGACACACAAAGTGTCAAAATGTTTCTTTGGCAGGAATTTATTTTATTTTATTTAAACTGTTGGGGTCAATTTGACTACAAACATAAAAGCAGTCATAAACATAATAGGAGGGTTAATGTTCAGATCTTCCCTGGGATTTTGAGGGGACACACATGAGGGTGTTTTCCGCTGCAGGGACTCGGATAACAGTGTAACCCTGGGACAGGAGGAGGGCAACGTTCCTAAACCAGGATGTCGGCCTACTCCATCCTCACAGGGCGTTCCAGAAGCGATGGATGTACCTGTACCTTCTCAGGTTTCCGGAACTGAGAAAGGTTGACATGCAATATATTTGTACACGTGATTATGTACATCACAGAATCTGTCTTTGTATACATAATTTCTTTGAACCGGGCAGGATGGTAATTTATCAGGAATTTATTTTCCTCTTATCCTACGCGATTTTGGAATATTTGGTAACTGGTGGCATTCTGACTGCCTTTAATGAGTACATAAAAATCTATATAACCTACAAAACCATGCTTTCAATGTACTGTCGGTTACAAGATGAGTAGTCTCGACTCAAGATGCTCAATCTCATATTACTAGCCTGGCAAGTGACACTATTTATTGAGTAATTATACTTCTATGTTCTGATCATTTTGACCTTCAGAGGACAGTGCTGAGCTGTGGATGGAACTGCAGGGGGCTCTGGCTGCCCTAGAAAATGCGATGGTGAGAGGAAGGACCTGGGCTGCCCCTCACAATGCCTGCAGCGAGGAAAAACTTGCACAGCACCTGACCGCAGCTAGCGAGAGCTGGGTCAAGGCCACGCAGGTGTGTCACACGAAGAAAGCCCATTGAAATAACATTGACGTCGTCCATTTTGAATTCAGTGTACGTTAAGAAATTATGCAAAAAAAAGATTATTTTTTTTGGGGGGGGGGGGGGCAGATTCTGGAAGAGCTGGAGAGAGAGCTGGGGATCTCGTATCCCTCAGAACTCCCCGCAGAGGACAGGCAGCGGTATCAGCGGGACGTCCTGTCTCTGCACAAACACAACTGCAGCCTCCGAGCCTCCTTGCAGTGCCGAGAGACGGAGCTGTGCAGGTCAAACGTCACGCTGAATGGCCTGAAGGAGGAGAGAAACAAGCTGCAGTTAAAGGTTTGTGGTACCGTTACTGTTTATATTTTTTGGAGGGTAGTATGTTTGTAGAGAATAAAACTGAGTTTGTTATGGGGCGACACTGGCTCAGGTGGTAAGAGCTTGCCGGTTCGATCCCACACTGGTTGTGTCGAAGTGTCCCTGAGCAAGACACCTAACCCCCCAAAATGCTCCTGATGAGATGGCTGGTGCCTTGCATGGCAGCCAATCGCCGTTGGTGTGTGAGTGTGCGTATGAATGGGTGAATGAGAAGAATCAATTATGCAGTGTGGATAAAGGCGCTATATAAATGCCAACCATTTACCATTACTTCTTGTAAAATCCTTCTATCCTTGAACTGCCGTTAATCATTGACTCCACACCTCTGTTGCAGTTGCTCGGCCTGCAGAAGCACATGCATGCTGGGGGGAGCCTCTCCCCTCCCACCAGTCCTTCCAGCTCCTCGAGTGGAGCTAGGAGTCCGTACTGGGCTTCCCCCCCTTTCCCTGGATCCCCCCTGCTCCTGAGAAGGCCGACAGCTGCGTCTTCCCCACTGGCCACAGGGGGCGACAACACGCCTCCATTCTCCTCCTCCTCTACCAGTATTGCAGTCTCCGGTAGCCCCAGCTCAAGTGTGTCCGGTGGCTTGGAGACAGAGACAGACCGGCTCCAGAGGTTAGACTCTGAGCAGACTGCAGTGCTGCAGATACAAATTAACAACAGCTATGACAGAGGTACTCAATCTTTCCCAGAAAGGGCCGGTGTGCATGCAGGCTTTTGTTCCAACAAAGCAGTTGCACACCTGATTCTACTAATCAGCCATTCAAGTCTTTTTGCGAAGGACCTTGATTAATTGAATCAGGTGTGGGACTGCTTGGTTGGAACCAAACCCTGCACCCACGCCGGGCCTGTTTTTGGTAAGACTGAGTATCCCTGAGCTCTGTCGTCCTCTTCCGTCCCGTAGGTGTATAGAGAGGCTGAAAGCCAGGAATGAGCGCCTGTCCGCCGCCCTGGAGAGGAGGAAGGGCGAGTCCGAGCAAATCAGCATGACCCTCTGCAGACACGAGGCTAACAGCACCGCCCTGCAAATGGCTCTGAAGTACAGGTAGTGCTAGACACGAGGCTAATAGCACAGCCCTTCTAATGGCTCTGAAATGCAGGTAGTGCAAGAAACGAGGCTAATGGCACAGCCTTTCTAATGGCTCTGAAGTACAGGTAGTTCAAGTCCTGATAACTGCTTTTTGCATTATAGATTTTAATCCAGCTAGAGACCATGTACACTGGAAAATTAAATATATTCATTCAATTCATCCTTTATTTCATCTCCTGAACCTGTTGAGGAATAATCCTCATTTAATTGTTGCCGAGTTGCGGATATTAAAATAGCATTCAAAAAATGTAGAACGCTGTGATGAAATTGAGAATTTAAAATGTATTGTACACTCTAGTTAAAAACAAAACAAAAATTATGGTTCAGCCTTGGAGACATTAATTCTTCCTGCATCATAATAATTTGCTATTTCGCTGATGCGTTTATCCAAAGCGACTTACAGCTGATTACACTAAGCAGGAGACAATCCCCCCTGGAGCAATATGGAATTAAGGGCCCAACAGCTGTGCAGATCTTATCGTGGCTACACCGGGGCTTGAACCACCAACCTTCCGGGGTCCCACTCATGTATCTAAGCTGCTAGGCTACAGGCTGGCCCATACGTCATGTTTTATTACAGAGAAAATTCTGCGGCAAATCTCTTGTAATTCATTGATCATTTGCGGTATGATTGACAGCGAGGAGTGTGAAGAAGCCTACAATGAGCTACTGTCTCTGTATGACGGCCGGAAACCGCAGAGCATGCCAGAGCCCAGAGAGGAAACAGGTGCGTCTTATACAATATCAAGCCTATGCTGAACATACCATACCTAGGCTGTATGTGCACTTACTGTGCCTTTCGTTTTTTCACAGAGTCCGTTAAAGAAGCCCAGAAGCTGAGTCATTTAAAACCGGAAACCACAAGTCCAGAGACGGGGGAAGCGCTTCCCTCTCTGTCACCACCAGGGGGAGCTACGGAGGCAGTCGAGCATAAGCACAACAGGTTTGACTCCTGCTGTATGGAGTTTAAGTGAATCGTAATCTGAGTTTTAAAGGCATAGCATGTTTTTTATTTATTTAGTTGTCACATCTGTATAATAATATAACAATACCTCCTTGTGCAAAGAAAGTTTATACCCACGTTCATGTGACACTAGGAGAACTCCATCAACCTTAGATGGGCAGGTAGAGGCCATTCGGGAAAAGATCATGAAATTGAAGCAGGACCGGTCAGCAGTGTGTGTTCCAGCACGGGAGCCGGATGGAGAGAGGAAGCCCAGCCCAGACACAGGCACCCTTCTTGGGCCCAGGGCTCAGGACAGTGCCAGGCCTCACGGCACCAAGAGGGAGAAGGCCGCACTTCTGTACGAGTTGGTCACTGTCAGGGTTAGTGACGTACGCAGTTGCCCCCTGCTTTTGATGTCTTTCTCGTTTACATGGGAGCGTTTTGTTGGGGATATTGGGAACATTAGGAACGCTGAATACTCCCTCTTTTGTCAATCATTATTCAATATTCAACCACCTTTTACGGGAAATATCTTTGTTCTGATGTTAACTGACGGGGTCAGTATCAGGGTTGGTCTCGGAAATGTTTCTTGCTAATATTGACTTAAAGTTAGGTGTGAAGGGTGTCAAAACCTATGATCCTTATCACCTATAAGAGAAATAGGGCGTCCATTTTGGGGGCTATCCCTCCATTCTGAGGGGGGTTTTTTTGTGTCCAGGAGGAGATGTCAGAGCTGCGGGGGACCATCAGACTGACGGAGAAAGAGAGGCGGTGCTTGGAGTGGACGCTGACCAATCAGAGGGCGCAGGATGTGGCCGGCGCGCTGATTGCACAGTGTCTGAGGGAGGAGCTGGAGGACAGACAGACAGAGAAACAGGTACGAATATCAGCAGCTGACCTGCCGAAACCGGCTCAGGCCAACTGGGACTCTAAGTTGGTTTAAGATTGTTTGAGCTGCGACACGTCTGGCTGGTCATAACTGGTCTGTCGCTGGTCAAAGCATGTCTTTAGAATGGACACAGCTGGGCAGTTCCACGGTGACTGACATTACAACTGCTGGATATTTGGGTGGTAAAGCCAAATACAGATACATATGAGACTGACATATGCTTTTATAACCCTCAGGTGTCAATACCTCTTGTCTTAGTCTCTATTATGTGGCTGTATTGGGCTTTTCTACCCAAATATCCAGCAGTTGTAATGACCCCAGCGGGTCAAAGCTGGTTAAGCTGGGAGAGTACGCTGGTGGTTAAACTGGTGGACTAGCTGACTATATAGGCTGGTCAGCTGGTGAACAGCTGAAAGTATCGAAAACACTGCTAAAACCAGCTTAACATGCCTAGGCTGGTTTAAGATGGAATTTTCAGCGGGGTAGTCATTTTTATTCACGTTTGGTTTCTACTGTCATCAATTATTTGGTGAAGTGTGGCTGCTTTGATCTCAGCAGTTTTGTAGGAGTTTTGTGTCAATAAGCGATCCCTGGGTCATGAATATTTTGTGTGCCTGTGTCTTGGTTTCAGAAGGGTGACGAGAGAGGGGCGAAGCTGGACTCCGGTGGCGGCATCCCTGGCCCCCGAAATCGCACCCTCCTACGAGAGCTCCAAGGGGCCCTGCAGCGGTGAGGAAGGCGAGCGCCTCGTGATTCCAGAACTTTCCAGAAATGACGAGTCACTCTCGTGAATTGTGGCTCTCTGCCTGACCTCAGAGCTTAGTCAGCTCCTCTCGCAGGGAGGGTGGGAACCTGCTCCTTTAAGAACTAAATGGCGCTGGTCCAGTGGGAAAACAAGAGGCTGACACTCTTATTGAATGTATGTGTTTAGAAACTGTTCATCTGATCAGGATCACCTCAGCAAGAGTGCAGACCTCGTCACAGACATCTGTTGCCTGGCTTTCGGCGGTTGCTTGGAAACAGGAGTCTAAATAACGCAGACTGTTGATACTGGAGGTTATTGTCTTACTGTTTAATGGTAGTCAGCCAATACTGCACTGGAGGGAGGCTATGGGGGGGGGAAGGGTCAACTTACACTGGCCTTTGTCTGAATTCACCTTTTATTTTCAGGAATTATTTTCAGACAGGTGGACGTTTGCTTTTTTTTGCTTTTTTTTTTCATGTGTTTGTTACGTGTGCCACGCAGGGAGCAGGTGTTGAAGCGAAGAGTGACAGCCGTGCGAGAATCACTCGACACTGCTCTCACCGACAGCGCCACCAGGTGGAGATACAGCGAAGAAGAGAGAGCGCAGCTCGTCCGGGCTCATAGGTAAACGGCTCGAGTGTGACCAGGAAAATTAGCTGCCATACATACAGTAAGGTGCTTTGTTCCTCAATATTTTCCTGCTCCTGAAACTGTTATATTGGAAGAGGGGGGGCGAAAGGTGACTTTTTAATTGTTTGGAAAACAAAACATCTTTGCAAAAACAACAACAACAACAACAACAAAAAAAAGTACCGTCAAAATAAAACTCGAATGACCTCTGCTCATCACACACTATTCATTTCACTATCCATTTCACACTACCTAAGATGGCCGCCTGCCTCCTTTGCGTTGCAGGAAGGCTGCTGAGACGTATCGGGGTGCGCGCAGGAAGTACCGCGAGCAGCTGTGGAGGCTCGAGCGGCAGGTAACGGCCGCGTCAGAGCGTCACATGACGCAGATCTCCAGCCTGAAGGCCACGCTCGAGGCCCTGGAATGGAAGAAGGAAGAGACTCTGCTGTGATGGTTGCTCTGCAGTCCTCTCTCTCTCTCTCTCTCTCTCTCTGTCTCTGTCTTTCTCTCTCTCTCTCCCTCTCTCTCAGGGACCAACGGAGGGACAGAAGAATATTTTTTAAAAGCATTAAAAAACTGCTCATACTCTCCAGCTGAAGAAAATGAACGTGCCAGAGGGTAGTGAAATCGTTACTATTTTCTCGGTTGCGTTCCAGCCTTTAGCTGGTTCTAATGATTGACTTTTGTGTAACAGGAGCTGAAATGAATCATACATTACTGGAATAGTGTGTGTGAAAACAAGTGCACTGCAATGCATGTCATTTCAATGTACCACAGTCATTTTCTGTAAAACACTTTTTTTAAAGACATGCTTGTTCGCTTTTTTGTCGAGGTGAAATATAGCCACCGGTGAGCTGAAGTTTACATTTCAGCAGTCCTGTCCATTCTGTAGGCACGCTGTGGTGCAAACACACATGCCGCCATCAATAATTCATCCCGACTTTGTGGTAAAAAAGAAAGAAAAAAAAAAAACCGTGCAGAAATGCGGGAGGAAACGAGAGAACGTGGAGAACGTGCGTGAGGTGAACCAGAGATCTTGTCACCGCACACATTTGAATCGCTGTTTACACAAAAGGAAGGAAGACAAATCAATAACATTACTGGATGACACACACATATAGACAAAAGGGAAAAAAAGCCAGCCCATTGCTCCTCATAATAATGGACTGAGGGGGGGGGGGGATGGGGAGTGGATAATGGAGGTTGTGCTCAGAAATTCCCAGCCTGCCCATTCATCTCTTTCCTTCAGGACCTTTGGATCTCCCTCTCTCTCTCTCTCTCTCTCTCTCTCTCTCTCCCCGGAGTGGACGCCCAGTCCCTGTCCCCTCCTCATCTGACTCCCGGCAGCTGCGCCTCCTTGCCGTGGGTTTTGCGGGCGAGGGGGTCAAATGTCACACCCATGGGGACGCCGGACGCCCTGGCCGTTGTTTAAAAGTTTGAAAGCCGGGTTCAGAAGGCCACGCTATACCGCGAGTGCGGAAAGGTCCCGGCCCTCGCCTGATCCCACCCCCTTCCTGGGGAGGTCATTGGGGGAGGTGGGGGCGTCGCGGGGCAGCTTTCCTGCGCAAGATATAATGACGATTATCGCCATTATTGCAACCTATTGTCTCCATTAATATATCATAATAGCGTTATTGTCTGTATCTTCAAATGCTCATTTTAGTTGCAAGGTGCATCATAGCTTATAGCATAGCTTAATGTATTGGATTCAGTATTTTTCTGTTGTGGAACATTTTAATGTAAGAATCTGTGTTGGATAAAGTGTATTATAAATGATGAGGATTGTTTGATATAGAAACAGCATTGATTCCTAATTCCACTTTTCATTCTGTGTAGTAAACTATGATTCAGGTGCAACGGTGGTACTG
The DNA here is from genome assembly GCF_963514075.1 of Conger conger. Classification (NCBI taxonomy): domain Eukaryota; kingdom Metazoa; phylum Chordata; class Actinopteri; order Anguilliformes; family Congridae; genus Conger; species Conger conger. Next base: position 7,547,115 of record NC_083763.1, on the reverse strand, counting down.
CATTTGGGACAGAATGAAGTTGCTGTATAAGCATTTGAATGACTATTAATCTGTATCTTACATGATGCCCATTAGCTTTACTGGATTTTAAAGGCTAATTATGACTCTGGTTCACAAAATCAGGTTAGAAAATCGTTTGCGTGTTCGCAAAATGTCATGCCCTGCAGTAATGACAATCCTAGTATAATGATGTACCAGACAGAACTTAGTTAAGGATTAATGCAACCTTTCCTTGTACCCAGCCAAAGGTGTAAGAATGTGATATACTTGTCTTGGCTTTCACACACTGGCTCCAGTTACTGCACTTAACAAGGTAGGGAACCTTGCAGGTACGTTAACAGCAGAAACTAAGCACGACACGATACCGTCATCTTGGGAAACTGGAAACCGGAGAGGGAAGGAAAAATGTGTGACAATAAGGAAGCTTTTATGGGACAATGACAGGAGCTGTCAGAAAGAGGTGGGGGTTGTGATGAAGAGGGGTCCCCCCCCCCCCCCCCCACACTCACGCACACTCAGGGCCGTGACCCCCAGGGTTAAGGTCAGCTCATTTACTCTCTGCCCCCCTTTCAAATTGAAATGAGCTGCTCCCGTTGGCTGGAGGAGGCGAGCTTTCCCTCGTTTTCTCACAGACATCGGCTCGCCCGTCGCTCCCTCTCCCTCCTGCGGGACGCCTGGCCCTGACCTGGCACTGCCCTCCCTTTCCCAACGCTCCTCTCCCGCTCTCGGGGGTGAGACGGCGACACGGGGGTCAGAGGTCAGGGTAGGGGAGGTGTTTAAAATGCGGGTGCGGTTCGACCTCAATTGCACACAAGCTTAGTGGAAAGAGAAAACAAGCTAATGACAAAAGGCCTCGGCAAGAGATTCTCTCTGATATGCATACATTCCTGAGACTGATAATAAAAACCTACTCTGGTGGGACCGTGTCTCCTAAACAGTCAACAGCCACATAGGTTGCTTTGAAACAGCGAGGCGTTTGGAGAGCGTGGACCTTTTCATGATGCCTTGCGAGAATAACCGTCCTCTCCGGGTTTACAAAGGGCGACGCGAGATATAACCGTCTTCAAGGGGGCCTCCGTCTTTTCACAGTCACATCCAATTGAAGGGCCAAATTACCTCATTGACACAGCTAATGCCTTATACTGTAAGAACGGGATTACAAATAAGGTCCTTAAAGGCAAAGGACATAGACGGGGAGGGGGAGGGAGGAGGTAAGCGGGTTTTTAATCCACTTATGCTCAGAAATAGCTTAATTGAGCTCATTAGTGCCTAATTGTGCCCAATTTAATATCCTAGCCCCTGTCTCCCCACGAACACCCGGAAACGCTGAGGAGCAGATTGTGGACTTAGGTTTAACAATGATTGACACACGACAATATGAGCAATCTGTCTGTTACTAGTGGAGTATTAGTCATCCTGTTTGTCCCTGCCTTTTTAAATGGTGTTCATTTCAAAACATTTCATATTAAAAATCTATTTTGATGGTGAGTCCACCAATAACTCCAGGTAATGTGTGGAGGATGTTGTATCATAGTGCAGAAGCCACAGCATGCTAATGGGTCCTGCCCTTTAATTAAGCAAGGAGCCCTGCAGTAAGCACATATTTACATACTTCACTGTTCCACAATACATGGGAAGGGCAATGAACTAGGGTCTAATCGGCCAATTGTGTGGCAGCAGTGCACTGCATAAAATCATGCAGATATGGATCAGGAGCTTCAGTGAATGCTCACAACCATCCAGATGGGGAAAAATGTGATCTCGGTGATTTCGACCATGGCAATTGTTACTGCAAGACAGGCTGGTTTGAGTATTTCTGTAACTGCTGATACTGTTGAACTCCTGAAATTTTCACACACAACAGTCTCTAGATTTTGCAGAGAATGGTGCAAAAAAAAAAAAAAAAATCCAGTTAGCAGACAGAAACGCCTTGTTAATGAGAGAGGTCAGAAGAGATTGGCCAGACCGGTAGACTGGCTGACAGGAAGGTGACAGTAACACAAATAACCACACGTTTCAACAATGCGGAAGAGCAGCGCTGAACACTCAAAGTGTCAAACCTCTAAGTGGATAGGCTACAGCAGCAGAAGACCAATAAGTCTAATAAGTACCTAATAAAGTGCTCACTGAGTGTATAGCGTTTCTTATCCTCAAAATCTTCAGTTCTTATTAATGTATTAATGTTTTGCAATTTTCAGGTCACAACAACATCATTAGAGAGCTGCTGAGAACTGTGGGTGGTATCAATCATTCATTGAGCAGATGTTAATATTCAGTTTGTGCATGTTTATCATGTGCTCTTGCAAGGCATGTCACAATGTGTGCTGCATTAACTGGCTTGGAAAGCCTTGCATGCTATTGTTAGCACGGGTCATTCTTTGAAAGCACTCGGACATATACCTCATAATTTCATGATATTATTAGAATCAAATTGTACAAAAAATGGACAGCATCCTCCCTCTGTCTCATTCCTCCCGAACGGAGCCAGACGTCTTCTGGAAATATTTATACTGGTCGTTACTTACTCCTAGTTCTGCTCTCCTGTTACCATAGCAGATCTACCGCTGCTTGGCTCCCCCCTAAAGGTTAAAGGTCATTCAGGTTCAAAGGAATGGTGGGTTCAGTGGACAAAGGACCTAGCTAATGGCTAATAGAGGGCACTGGCAATGTAATCATCCACAAAGGATTAAAGCACCGGTAATGGTTAAAGTGAAACCCATTTACCGAATTCCTGCACACCTGAACACATGGGGTCTCATTGAGTTTCTGTGACACAAGGCCCTTTTAGAGGAGAACTACTACTTAAATCTGCCGAGCCCTTCTATAGTCAAAATGGGAGGAAGGATTTTCAGAAAAGCAAAATCGCAAGTGATCTGTGAAGAATAAGACTCGATAATTCTCCACGTGCCGTGAACATTTAACAGCTGCAGGATCACGCATGGATCGCGTTAGTTGCTGTAAAAATGAATTGCTGGGTCGGACACGTGTGATCCACACCTCCGGGCGGTTGACGTACACAGCCGGCGTGTGTGGTGGTGTGAGGAGGCTGGGGCAGGCAGGGCTACGTGTGCGCTGTGTGCTGTGTGCGTGTGTGCGGCTCTGGGTGTCAGCCCTGGGTCAGGGGAGGCAGACGGCTCTCTGGCTGTGTGGCTGGTCTGCAGCACACAGAGCGATGATGGCCCACAGGCCGGGGTGAGGAGATCCAGGCCCTGCTTCGCTGGACACCATGTGGAGAGCAGCAGCATTCCTGACAAGCAGTTCAAAGGCCACCCTCTCCAATAACAAACTCTCTCTCTGCTCTTGCTCTCGCTCTCGCTCTCTCTCTTTCACACACACACACACACACACACACAGCACACACACACATGCACACAGCATACACACGCACACACACACACACCACAAACGCACACACACGCACACACACCTGTACCCCCACACACATGCGCATACACACCACACATACTCACACATATTATCCTGCATACTCTCTCTCACACACACATGCACACACACACACACGCACACACATACACCCACCATACACACGTACACATACACACCACGCACACACACACATGTGCATACACACACGCACACACGACAGACACTCATAAATACATTCTCTCGCACTCTCTCACACGGACACACACATACACACCCCCCCCCCCCAAACACTCACACACACTATCTCTTGTACTCATATCCACACACACTCCCCCACACATACACTCACACACACACACACCCCTCTGCCAAATTCTCCAACTGCTCTGAGGGAAGAAGAGAAAACAAACATCTTCTCATTTCCTGACAGCTTGTAGAGTGTGAGATTAAAGTGATGTGACTGCATGTGAACTAATCAACAGGGTGAGCCTATCGGATGACACCAAATAGAAGACTTCAATCAGAAGGTGTAGGTAATCACAATTTCCTGTAAAATTGCTGGAAACTTTGAGCCATAGTCGAAGTAATTATAGAGGCAATTTTTTTTTATTTAATACAATATTCATGATGAAATAGAGAAAATGTGGACAAAAAATAATGGATGAACAGAGAAAACATTAGCATAGCATTTACCAGATTATGCATGGCCGGCCGGGAACCTAGAGCCTCGATCACCCGCTGCTCACAAATGCCCTACTCACATTTGTTGTTTTTGTTTTGTGTTTTTTTTTGCCTTAGATCTCACACCAGATAATCCTGCCCAACCACCCACAACCCCCCCCCCCTCCCCCTCCCCCCCCCCAGGCACTACCGTCCTGAAAATGCCATTCAGCACCAAACACCAAACGCTCCGCCTGAGAAGGTGTCGTGCCTGGTTGCCTGCAGGCATTGTTAGTCTGAAAAGGGACTGGAAAAAGTAGTTTGAAACACCCTTAGTAACCAGGTACGATAAAATGTCAGGTCAGCCTAACACGAGACTGCGTCGGTGGTGCCTAGCGGGCGCACCGGCGACCTCATTCCCCCACAAGCGTTCGCATGTTTTCACACTTTTGTTTATTACTTTGGCATTAGATGGGAACCACGCCATTATACATTGTTTCCTCATAGGCTGTTAATGATGAGGCACTTTGTCGGAATGTTGGAAAATCACCCAGCACACACGCGCACACACACACACACGCACACACGCAGGTTTAATTAATTTAGAATAAATCCAGCTTTTCAGAGATCTGTTAAATACTCCCCCACAAGCAAAAGGTAGCACAGTAGGTCTTCGGGATGCAGGCGTTGGCCTACTGTTATTAAATTGCGCCCAACCCCCCATCTGCGGAGCCACTGTCCACAGACAGAGGACTTGATGTGGCCACTCTCTCTCTTTCTCTCTCTCTCTCTCTCTCTCTCTCTTTCCCACTCTGTGACCTGCTCAGCAACAGGAGGACATGTGACTCTGATACCACTCCTTTGCTGTGGGTCTGGTTTGTTTTCCTTTGTAAATTGTCTCTCTATCTTGTGAATTTGCCAAGGTTCCTGATGATGATGGCCAGGCAGGGGTGTTAAGTTACAGGCAGTCTGACCTTTTGCGTGCATTGCCAAATGAAATCCTGCTGGCACCACGCAAGACAACAGACCTTTTTTTCCCCTAAGAGGGCTGAATGAATGCGCTAAACCAAAGAGACAGAATATCTGCTCTCCCTCCCCATTCTTCCGACCACAAACTTAAGGCTGCTTTAGTTGAAAATCTGAAAAGAAATACAAAACACTGATACTTTTGTTTTTTTTATTTTTTAGCTACATTGTTATGTAAAGCAAACGGCAAGTCACAGGTTGGAGGAACAAAAGAAAAAGAAAGATAATGAGACTAAAACAAAAACTGTGGTTTGTTGGTAAGCAGACCTTTTGTGTGTGTGGGTGCGTGTGTGTCTGTGTGTGTGTGTGTGCTTTGTGGCAGTGTTGGGGTTAACTCACTTGCAGTGTGCTTTGAGGCAGGCCTGGGGTCAGGGCTTAGCGAAGGAAGGCTGCAGCGCATTCTTCTTCTATGTTTGTAGCCCTCTGGTGCAGCCCCTCAGCCCACGCTCTGCTCTTTGACTCCAATGTCCATATAAGGCAGGGACTGCCATGGCAACCGGAGGGCTTGAATAGCAGTGTCAAATCCCTGAGCACACAGACACGCTCTCTCTCTCACACACAGGGCAGGGGAGGGAGAGCGAGTGAGAGCGAGAGAGCGGGAGGGAGGGAGGGAGAGAGACAGAGAGCGAATAGAGAGAGACAGCGAAGAGAAGAGGTTCTGTGGCTGCTTGCAACAACAGCCGAGCCAGCCAGCCTAGCGTCTTGCCTCGTTTTTTTTTCTCCGCCGGGTTCCTTTAATTTATGATCGCCGGAGCCGAAAACAGAGAGAAGGGGCTGACAAAAAGCCCTGAGTCCTTCCCCCAGCTCGGTCCGCGGGAACGGAGCAGTGCCTAGGCCGCAAGCCCTCACTGCAAAAAGGGGCAAGCTCTGAGGACAGGAGGGAGGCAGGCAGACCGAGGGAGACTGGGAAAAGCCGAGCTCGCATTGCCACTCCGGAGGCAAAGGTCTCTGCTTCCTCTCCGTTCTTTTCCATTGGCGCGCACTGAAGCCACAGCCACAACGCCTGCAGGAGAAGGGGAAACAACACGATCCAGGGGCCTCGTTTTATACAACAAGCGAGAGAGAGAGAGGGAGTACTTCCTCCAACTTTTATCCTGCCTCAACAGAAGAGAGAGGACACGTGACCAGACGTGGATAGAGGGCGCTCTTTCTATCAGTGTTTTGTTTTCATCATTTATTTTTTTATTAGCATTGAAAAGCTAATAAAGAAATAATAAGAAATTATTTCAATTTTAGTTACTATTGGAGCCAGGACCTGGAGGCAGCCTTTGTCAGCTTTGATCCTGTCGACTTGAAAGATAACGCAGCAGAGGACAAACAGCTCTGCAGCCCAAAGGAACTCTGGGAGACGAACACATGTGGACTTTTTTTTTTTACATTTACTACATTCTTAGTTTGTCATTGGAGGAGTTGATGATGGCAACAGTGCGCATCCTGCATAAACAAGCTTGATCTTTTGACGATTGACATTCCTACTTATTTTCCGACCTTTCAAGAGTCTCTGTTTTGGACGCTTGCACATCACAGTATCTGTTCTTGTTTTGGTCTGGCCTCACCTCCTTGTGTTTTGATTGTTTTTAGTGTTGGAATAGCCCGGCAAGAGTGGGGTGATACTAACATGGTCTTGCCAGACTGAAAGACACCACTTTCCCGGCACGTTAAGAACTGGTTTGACTGGTTTTTTGCCGGCAGATACTTCTGTTTTCCCTTGCTTGGTCTCAACATAGCTTAAGTGTTTTTTCTAACCTGGTTGAGGAGTGAAAACACTAAGCCATTTCTCTATCTTGAGAGGGGCACTCTTCTCCCCCTTTCCAAGCCTGTAGCCAATGAGACCTCTGTCTTTTTTTCCCTTTTTGCCATTTTCTACAAGAGCGTGAACGTCTGTGTTTAATTTATTGTTTCCTGTGAAAAGGGCAGGTTGAGCTCTGTTTCTTGCCTGAACTGTGAACTGGCCTGTGAATTGGGCGAGAGGAGTCAGAGGACTGAGGCAAAAGAAAAACACAAGAGTTGAATGAACAGAGGAGGAGAGAGAGAAAGGGGGCAGAAGAAAGGGGTGTGAGAACTGTGGACAAACAAAGCAGGGGGAGTTTGTCGGCTCTGTGGGACAGGAATTTCCAGGTCACTGCAGTGTGGAAAGGCCCTGCTGCCTCTCAAACGCGACAAGACCCTGTGAATGTTTTATAGTTCGTACTTTACTTCTGACTGACGTCATTCTTGTAAAAAAAAAAAAATCTACATCTGAAAAAGGCAGGTTTCACCAGAAAACTTTACCCAGAGATTTTTTATTTGTTTGCTTGGTTAGACTTTACACTGCGGTGCTTTTTATAGTGAAATATTTCGGTCTTAACAGCTAGTATCCGGGGGGGGGGATTAGCACCGCTAGCGGTGGGCAGGACTCGTAGACTGAATCCTCGGGACAGGGCCTGGTGGCAGAGAGATGGCCATGGTGAGCGGGGGATGGGGCGATCCGGACGGAGACACCAACGGTCTGGGGGAGAAGGGCTACCTCCGGGGCGACGAGGAAGACGGGTCGCCCCAGGCGGGCAGCAGCGACATTGAGGTGGGCGAGGACGACAAGGCGTGCGTGGTGGACTGCAGCGTGTGTGGCGACAAGTCCAGCGGCAAGCACTACGGCGTCTTCACCTGCGAGGGCTGCAAGAGCTTCTTCAAGAGGAGCATCAGACGCAACCTCAGCTACACCTGCAGGTAAGGGGCACACCTGGGGCCCAGGCACGCGCTCAGAGTTAAAGGTACGAAAAAGTGCCTAAAAAAATGTTTGCTGCTGGGATGGCGCCCTGTTGGTACATAAAATTGGACCCCGAGCCAGCAATGTATAATACATTTCTATCGGTTTTTTTTTTTGCTTGGAAAATGTACTCATTTGTACCCGAAGAGAATAGCGCTGTACTTTCAGGGTACATTTGAGAAATTTGAGTAACAAACACGTACCTCCACTGTTACCTTACTTTTGAGAATGCAGGCTGTCTCGGCCTCACAGGCTTAATTGAATTTGTGCTTCACCTCCACCATGCTAAATTCATATAGACAACTCAGGCTGTGGTTTACTTGCGTTTACACGGCCCCCATTTAAAATTCCTTGTTATATTGTCTCTCATAACTTTCGCTTTAGTGCATAAAATGAAACCGGATAAACTGTGTGTGAATCATTTAGTATGCCTGAAGGAATACATTCTCTTCCAAAGGACATTCAGGTTTTTATTTGAGTTATACTGGACTCATATTGCACTTCATTACCAAATACGAATGACCAAATGGCCGTGTCCATTAGCAAACTGAGCTAAAATAATGTCACAGGACTTGTTCAGATCATTTTTGGAGCACATCAATTGAATCTCTTGGCAATTAATGTTGAGTTTTCCAAGTGCAGGCACCACACTGTGTGCCTTTGATTTACCTTTGATTTCCAAACCAGATAATTGCTGTATTCACCCACTTCACGCACATAGGCTAGTGAGTCACACATTTCTCCACAGGTCAAAAGTGCAGACTGAGGGTTGCACACAGACCCAGATTCATTGATGTACATCAAATCCTGCTTTATGGTACAAATATAATCCCCGGCTATTTTCAGTGCATCAAAAATGTGTGTCAAAATCTTTATTTCAGGATTTCAAATATTTCATATTAATTTCATAATGTGATTGTACTTTCAAATGCATGTGCAATTCAGTGTATTTGTGGGACCTGTACACTTCCCCCCAGGTTTATGTGAGCTTATGAGTAACAGGACCTTCCTGAACTATCAGCATTCTTTGCAGTAATTGGCTTATCTTCACCATGCCTTCCACATAGCAAGGTAATATGGGCTAATTATTGACAGGGGTCCAGTCATAGGTCTGACTGCACCTTGAACAGGGCTTGCTCCTTACGAGAGTGCAGATCGCAGCGACAGATTCGTCAAGGTGTGTCAGACACGGACATGTGCCATGAGTCCCCCCTTCTCCAATCTATCCCAACGGAAGGCCATCCGTAAGGTGTCGGGCCAAGGCCACTGCACAGGAAAATGCTTGGTGTTAAATCAACTCTTACCCGATTGGATGTACACTCTGTCACAGACGGATTGACACTGGACATTTTATTGTGTAGGGTCACACGCACACTCTCAGAAATAAAGTGACAGTGGAGGTACATTTTTGTTCTTCAAGGATAACATTTGACAAATGTACCCTGGCATGAAAGTACAGTTATGTTTAGGTACAAATGAGTATGCTTTCCAAGAAAAAAAAAAAAGGTACAAATTAATTATACATTGTTGGCTAGGGCTACAATTTTATGTACTGCCCTAGCAACAAGAATTTGTACCATTTTAGGCACTTTATCGTAGATTTATTTCTGAAAGTCTAGGGTAGGGTGGTGCTGTGCTTACCTTAAATAATGGTCCCTATTGAACACATGTATACTCTGTCACAGCCTAATTGACACTGGATATTTCACTGTGTAGGGTGTGGTTGTACCGTGCTGATGGTCTGTTAATCTTGCAAACGCAGGTCAAATAGAGACTGCCAGATCGACCAGCACCACCGCAACCAGTGCCAATACTGCCGGCTGAAGAAATGCTTCCGCGTAGGAATGCGCAAAGAAGGTAACTATCTCGTCATGCGCGGAGAACGGGCCTCTTTCACCCAAGTAGTAGAATTCACTATCACGCATGGAGAATTAGGGCTATCACGCAGGGAGAATTAGAGTTATCGAGGCATGGAAAATTACGGCTCTGTCATTCTAACAGTACGATAAGTAACTGTCTCCTATCTCCTGAAGAATGGGGTTCTTTAACCCCTGTAATTACGCACATTTTCTCCTGTCCAAAAAGCTACCGCAGCAAACCAAATCCTCGACCATATTAGATGCGTAGTTAGTTTTACCACATGTGGTGCAGTTATAATCTGTGTCATAATCAGTGTGAAGTCTTCTCCTGACTGGGTTTCCTCTGTAGTACAACCCTGCTGAAAGAAAAACAGCTCCATACTCAACACGGTTTGACCAGCTCAAGTTATGTTTTGGAACAACTGGTAGCTGGTTGATCAGTTCAGACCAGCTCCATACTCAACATGGTTTGACCAGCTCAAGTTATGTTTGGAAACAGCTGCTAGCTGGTAAATACAAGCTGGATTTTACACCAGGGAAGACATGGGTGGAATTGTTTTCTTCTCAACCCAATAACCGTAATAGTAATTGATCCATTGTCGGGGAAGACATTGTCCCTTCAGGGGTATGTGCCTTCAGGAATTCAGGAACAGAACGGTGTCCTCTCCTTAACGAGGGCCGAAACCTGACACAAGGTTAGGGAATAACAGGGAACCGAAACCTTCACACCCTACGCCCCCACCCCCTCCCCAAAACAAACATCTCACAGCCGTCCAGCTTATCTGAGTCACCAGCGAGCCAGGCCGGGGATCAACACACGTACGAAGGTCTGGCTAATCTCCCCGTCTGCTCGCGCGAAGGAGATTCACCTCCGAGACACGAGACACGCGCCTCCATTCTCGCAGGAGGTGCTGAGTCACATTCCCCGGCACCGCGTCGGTGTGTGAAACTCACACTGCTTTGGCCCTAACGCTGGAGCCTCCATTAATATCAGCTCCCAGCCTGCAGGCATACATCAGCCACCTAAATGCCACCACCCAGGACCCCTCGCTTCACTAAGAAGCCAAAACAAAAGACCAGCAGCTGGACTTCTCGCTGTGATGTCACCAGATCCAGTTCCCTGGGCAGGTCTTGACAAAGCAAAATATTTGCTCGCTGATTACTTCAATCCTTATTAAGAACAGAACACATTCAGAAATAAATTAAAAAAGGACCTCATGTAGGTTTATAATCCTTTTTGTGTAATTAAAAATAAATGCATTTTAGTTGCTTGCCATTTGGTGTTGTGATGTTGGGTGGCAGCTGAAATGAATCAACAAAAAAACCATACAAGACAGGCTACAGATCTATATGCAATCTTTTTGCGTATATGGACTTGATACTATGTTATATGCAACTGAATTGCATATGTTATACTAAATAATAATTAAATATCTAAATGGAGTTCTTTAACCCCTGTAATTACAAGCATTATATACAATTATTATACTAAATAATAATTAAATATCTAACAAAATGCACACGCCAGGCACATACCTGTATATTTATCAGATACAATAAGTCTAAAAGTTACACAAATCTATTATTGTTATTATTTCAACATGCATATCTTTAAAATTAAATATTCACATAAAAAAAAAAAAAAATTCAAACTGTTTGAAAAATAGGGTGTTGAGGGTCGAGGTTTGGAGTTGGGATGAGAGTTTGCTCTTCTACAGTACTGTGCAGAATTCTTAGGTACCTGTATAACATTCTGTACAGATAACATTCTTTCAAAAATAACTCAATGAAAGGTCCTAAATAAACATACTATACATTTTACATTACATTTTAGTCATTTGACAGAATAGTTAAAAACTGAATCAAATCAATATTTTTTGTGACCAGCCTTCGGCGTTAAAACTGCATCACTTCTCTGAGATAGCCAACGCTGTCCTGCATTTCTATAAGACAATCAGCAGGGAGGTTGTTCCAAGCATGTTGGAGAACTTGCCACAGTTCTTCTGCAGACTTTGGTTGGGTCCTTGCTTCTGATCTCAGACAGCCTTGATAAAGTTTTTATGTAAATAGTAGTCAACTGCTTACAGTAATATGTTACTTTTTTTATTATTAAATACAAAAACGTCTCTGTAAAATGAAATCTTTTGGAAAATATTTGGAACTCTCAAATGCGTTCTTTTATACTAACACACACACACACACACACACACACACACACACACACACAAAAAACATATATAACAAAGTCTAGGGTGCATAAGACTTCTGCACAGTACTGTATGTCTTTTTATTCTTGCTTCTCCCAGTGGAAGCTGCTCTAACCGGTTGCTGAAATCCATCTCATGCAACATTCTGCCACAAAGAAAATATTTACGCCACATACTATAACCTGAAGCCCATTTCCTAGAAAAGAAAAAAGAAAAAACAACACGAACTGACCTTCCTCTGTTCACCTAAGAGAAATTACTCAGTGAAAGGTTCTTTAATTTACCTTCTGTTTTTGTAAGACTTTCCTCAACAACTTACACATAGGAAACACATTCTACACAGCACAACAAAGCAGCTCATTAATTAGTACAATGAAGATGCAGTATTACATTGCAGCATTTTTGCTAGTGGGAAAGGATGGTATAAGACGTCGTTAATGTTTCATGAACAACACTGCGTGATAGAATATGTCCCTGCAGGAGTAGCTAACAGTCAGAGGTCAGATTACGGTTGGGGTATGAATAGTTTCTTGCGCCTCATTGGAAAGTTCTCAGTCAAGTGTATACATTATGATGAGAGGTGACTGAATATTTACAGGAAATGGCCTCTTTATGTGAAAACTCAATCATGTGAGTCCATTGACAGTCAAAATAACCACAAACACCCCTTTGAAGACTACAGCACCCCCCCTCCCCTACCCATTCAGAGACATGTGACAGAGCTGTTTTCCTTCCCTGAAGGTCACATTACTGTCATTGTGCAAATATGTACTTTGCATCGAGCTGGCACTGGTCCTGACTTATAGTGGCCAGGATGTTCACATTCTGGTTCAACCCAAGAGAAGGTCAGAAATGTGCCCGCTTTTTTCGGAAACTGGTTCACCTTAACTGGTTCAGTGGCTTTGTCCTCAGGACAGTAGGCTCTGACAAGGAAAGGGATGCTGAGTAGTACCAAATATTTAGCACAAACAATGCCAGAGCGTCTCTGTTTATGCAGATGACAATCAGCACTGCAGCGTCAGATAAGAGTACTGGCTCAGCGACAAACTGGTGTCCCATCCAGTTGGGTGTAGATTCACATCAGGTTGCTTCCCACAGGAGAAATAATTGGTCTGCTCTTAGCCTGCCAGAATCAGACCTATGGGGTATTTCATGAAGCAGGATTACTGAGTTACTACACTGAATAAAACATGGAACCCTCCCAAATCTGGAACTTGGGATTTAGCTAAAAAGAGCTGTTACAGGTTTTTACTCAGCACTGTTATCAAGCTAACCTCTGGGTCAACTACTTCACTGTTTTGGATTCAAATACTTTCCTACGCTTTACTGCAATGCTGAAAAAAAACTGCTCAAGCAATGTCTTGAAACAGCTGGTAGCTGGTTGACCATTTCAGACCAGCTCCATACTTAACATAGTTTAACCAGCTCAAGTTATGTTTTGAAACAGCTGGTAGCTGGTAATTTCAAGATGGTCATAGCTGGATTTTACACCAGAAGTCTGGTCCTTTTGTTTGGCTCAGTTACACCAGACAAGATCAATCAGGCACAGAAACGTTGCAGGATGAGTTGCTAAGAATAATAATAAAAGCTGGACTTAACAGAAGGTTCAGGCACACTTGCGCAAAACCAAACTTTATTATTCTTTGGCTCCTCCTCCTGCAACAATGTAAACGCCTTTCCTTCAAGAGCACCTGTTTTTTTGTATAAGCTACCTGAAGTTCACCCACATTTCTTTTCAAGCGCAGGACAGTATTAGAATTTACCCACCAAGTATAACTGACCTCGGAGTCTCCCACTAAGACTAAAAAAGTGCATAACTCAGTCCGGGCCAACTGCTACCTCCACCCCCCCCCCCCCCCTCCTCCCCCCTCCCCCTCCCCCTCCAGCAGTCCAGCGCGGACGCATCCCGCCAGCGCACTCCGGCATCAGCCCCACGCCCATGCCCGGGGGCGGCACCGGCGGAGGGCCGGGCGGCGGGGCGGGGGGCCCGGGCGTGGGCGGCGGCGAGTTCTTCAACGGGCAGCCGGTGTCGGAGCTGATCTCCCAGCTCCTGCGGGCCGAGCCGTACCCCAGCAGCCGCTACGGGCCCCAGTACGGCCAGCACCACCCGCACCAGCAGCAGCAGCTCCAGGCCGGCGGCGGGGGCGGCGGCGGCTCCGTCATGGGCATCGACAACATCTGCGAGCTGGCGGCGCGCCTCCTCTTCAGCACCATCGAGTGGGCGCGCAACATCCCCTACTTCCCCGACCTGCCCGTGTCGGAGCAGGTGGCCCTGCTGCGGCTGAGCTGGAGCGAGCTCTTCATCCTCAACGCCGCGCAGTCCGCGCTGCCCCTGCACATGGCGCCCCTGCTGGCCGCCGCCGGCTTCCACGCCTCGCCCATGTCCGCCGAGCGCGTGGTGTCCTTCATGGACCAGGTGCGCGTCTTCCAGGACCAGGTGGACAAGCTGACGCGCCTGCAGGTGGACTCCGCCGAGTACAGCTGCCTCAAGGCCATCGCGCTCTTCTCCCCCGGTGAGTGACGAGCCGCAGACACGCGCCCTGCTGGAAAAAACACCGCTCAAGCTAGGTTTTCGAACAGCTGGTAGCTGGTTGATCAGTTCAGACCAGCTCCCAGCTCTAAATGGTTTAGCTGGTCGGCCAGTTCAGACCAGCTCCCAGCTCTAAATGGTTTAGCTGGTCGGCCAGTTCAGACCAGCTCCCAGCTCTAAATGGTTTAGCTGGTCGGCCAGTTCAGACCAGCTCCCAGCTCTAAATGGTTTAGCTGGTCGGCCAGTTCAGACTAGCTCCCAGCTTGACATGGTTTAGCTGGTTAGCCAGTTCAGACCAGCTCCCAGCTCAACATGGTTTAGCTTGTTTGCCAGCTCAGACAAGCTACCAGCACTAGCTGCTTGACCAGCTCATACCCATCTAGACCTGCTTATGACCAACTTGACCAGCTCAATTTTCTAACTGGTCAGGCTGTCATAGCGGGATTTTACAGCATGGTATGCAGTCTTTTTGGGTATGCGGACTTTAGCACAATATACATGCTGAATAACTGAATTGCATATGTTATACTAAATGATGCTTAAATATCTAGCACAATACACACACACATATGGCACATACCTGTGTACGTATAAGATATAATATGTCTGAAAGTTTGAGTAATTTATTATTATTACTTATCTGGGTACAAACTACTGTCCCGCCTTTTCACAGAACCCTCTTTCAACTCTTCCTCAAACCACTATCCACACTTTCACAAGTTGAAATCCAAGTTGTACATCTGTACCACAATTCCCAATGCCTTCACACTGATCTCTGCTCAGCTCTTAGCAAGCAATCGTCATGCAAATACAAAGCCTTACTTGCACAGCACTGATCTGAGATTAGCAGAGAGCAAAAAGGGTTTAGATTTGCAATCTGTTCCATTTCCTCTCATGCCAGTGAGTTTGTGCCAGTCTGTAGTGGTTAGTACCTTCATTGTCACATGATTTGAATTATTGTCTGATGAATGACTTTTAAAATCTTCTGCCAATGCAGTTGTTAGCGGATATGAATGAATTCCATTAAAGAAAAACAATTAGACACAGAGATACTCGACTGGCTGAACCAGGTTGTGCAATAAAACTTACTGTCACTATTTGCTCCACAGAACTGCCAGTTCTGTGGACTGCTTGTGGGTTAGTGAAAACAGTTTACAAGTATGCTTTGTCAGTATAATGGGTTTGTCCAATTTGTGACAAAACAATTCTAACTTGTATTCATATAGAACCCTCAATATTTAGCTGTTCAATTTTATTTTTAAATGTTTTTTCTTTTGCATTTATGGCTATAAGGGGATTTCACGTGGTGCTTGGTGCCCTCTGCTGGAGAACTAACACTATTACATGCCACCGTTACAGGACAACACTGTAGTCACGTGCTGTCTAGTCACTGTCACAGGACAATACCTGCAGTCTTAAGCTTAAGCGGTATGTCCTTGCGCATTAGCATACTGTGAGCAGAGTTACCCGAACCTGCAATAAAAATCCAGACATCACAAAATGCCCTATCTACTTAATACATTTAAAACAGCTCTTAAATCATTGTTGTTTACAATGAGCATAGTAGTTTGATGAAGCCTAATAGCACTCTCTGGAATCAGTGCTGCGTATTATGTCATCGGTATGATTTAAGGTAATGCTACTATTATAGACACTGTTATGCTCACTGCAGCGCTACGTATGAGGCTATTAAAGATAATTGTTAGGCAGTGTGTTTTTACTGTTATGCGCTTTCGTTTTAACAGTTTTTTTTTTCGGATTGATGTTTATTTACAGTAATTGAATGTGCTGTGCCCATGTTGTTGCTCTTGTTGATCTCCTGATATGTATTTCATGTAGCGTGTTATATTGCCCTTATTGGTCTGTAAAGTGCATTAATGTTGCCGCTACTATAAAACTGAAGGCTCCTCTTAAAAACTGAAGGCTCCTCTTAAAATAAGTAAGGTGTTGCTGCACACTGAGTAAGAGCGAAGCCTAAACTCTCAGAAATAAAGGTACGAAAAGTGTCTAAAAAGGTACAAATGCTTGTCGCTGGGACGGTATCCTATAGCTGTCATAAAACTGTACACATAGCCAGCCCTATATAACTAATTATAATTATTTGCTTGGAAAACATACTCTTTTAGTACCCAAAGAGAACATTACAGAACAGGGTACATTTGGGAAATTTGAAGAACAAAAATGCACCTCCACTGTCGCTTTATTTCTGAGAGTGTACAGTTGTGACCGAGGTAAGGTTTGGGCTGAGGTTTTAAGAGCTGGGCTTCATGCCTGTAGCCTATTGGCTCGACTGGACCCTGGAAGGTTGTTGGTTCAAGCTCCAGCGTAGCCACGATAAGGTCCGTGTTTATCTGTTGGGTCTTTGAGCAAGGCCCTTAACCCCACATTGCTCCACGGGGAACTTAGTCTAATCAACTGTGAGTGGCTTTGGATAAAAAGCTACAGCTGAATAACGGTAATGCCCTTGTGTGTGCAGACGCGTGCGGGCTGACGGATCCCGTGCACGTGGAGAGCCTCCAGGAGAAGGCGCAGGTGGCGCTGACGGAGTACGAGAGGCTGCAGTACCCGGGCCAGCCGCAGCGTTTCGGGCGTCTCCTGCTCCGCCTGCCGGCCCTCCGGGCGGTGCCCGCCTCGCTCATCTCCCAGCTCTTCTTCATGCGCCTGGTGGGGAAGACCCCCATAGAGACCCTCATCCGCGACATGCAGCTCTCCGGAAGCTCCATCAGCTGGCCCTACGTGCCGGGGCAGTAACGCCACCCCGCGGCGCGGTCGAACTCGCTCGTCCAGGGCCCCATTCTGGCACCAGGGCCCCAAACCCCCACAGGCTCTGGGCGTTCCCCACGGCCCCCTTTTGGGTCCAATGTCATGTGTCCTGTGACAGCGCAGCCTCTCTTCACACAAAAGAACCCTGTTGTGATGTCGTCACTCTGGAATGCAGATGTGTCAGGAGTTACGGGACTCAGTGGAACAGCTTCTTTGTGAAACAAAATGTTTCTGAGAAAAAAAAAAAGTATTTTTCCAGAACTGGCTAGAGACCACACTGCAGACTGATTTTATGAGCTGTCAAATTAATTGGCGATATATATGTATATATATATATATATATATATATATATATATGTGCTATTTGTATTCTGACGAAAGGATTGAAAGCTTTATGACCTTTAATTTGAAGGGACTGGTGTGAATGATAATGTATGCCCAATCGTACTGTCCAATCGGATTTTGATGGGTTTTTTTTTTTTTAAAGAAATCATAACACTCCAGAATCAATTTGGAGATCTGGCCATAAGTGTGACAAATAACAAGATCGTGACAAAATAACAATTAATCCAAATGAGCTCAAATTCAACAAAAATACATATTTGCATGGAAAGAACGGACCGTTCCGAATTTTAAAAAGGGATTAACGTTCATGTCATCTGAGTTTCACTGGCGTAATGATAGCAGACCTTGAAGCTGACATTCATTTCTGATGAAGTTGATACTGATATCCTGTTTATATCAGCCCCAGTTAGGACAGGCTTGTACATTTACAATTGTATTGTGTTGCCACATAGAAGCGAACCTTTCTAGAATCATAACTAAGCAACACAGTATTACATTATTTTGCTGTAAAACAGATATGACCACTTGTGTCAATTTATTTTAACACTGTTCGCAGGTTCAGTGTAGCTAACGTTTATGACTACAGCACATTCCTTCCATTCACAATAACAGCCCGGTGTGGGTTTGTAATATTTTCCATGTTGTTACCTTTAAAAACCAATTGACCTCTTTGTGACACACGTATAATACTTTAATAAAACCCAACCATCAATGAAACAGACTGCTCTACAGGAATGCAAGGGATTTTCTACTACTGGGCCTTGGTGAAAAATAACACATCGTGTATATAGTGACAAACTTTGTCTTTGATATATGACTTGGCATATGCCAACATTAGGTATGAAAAATACCACTAATTATTTTGTTTCTGAATGTAATCAAAAACAGTTCTTTAGTAGAGTTCTTTAGTGAACAATTCCTAAATAAATACTACGCTTACCAAGCAGAAAAAACAAAAAACCCTGAAATGATTGACGTAACCTTTTCACGCAACCTAAGAACAAATTCAAATTATTATTTTTGTTCAATGATAAAAATACCTCTGGCATCCTTCAAGAGTTTTATTTACCTTTTTCAATACCCTGCAGCCTGACAATTCACTACACCATGAAACACTCCAAAAAAGATTTATGCATCAGAACACAAATCTTGGGATTCATGTATTTCCAACTGTGTGCCCAAATCACTTCATCGTGCGCTACATTTGAAGCAGGATGCTCTTTCGTTCGTCTGTATGTTTTACTAACGGTGCAATGTGCTCGGGTGTGACGTTTTTAAAGGTGCAAAGATGCAATACTGCTGTGTTTGAGAAAATGGCCCAAAATGACTGGTTGAACCACTGGCAAAGGCTACCAGGAGTCCAATCTCACCTCCTAGACTGACTAGGACTTACCTCATGCCCTAGCCTTCAGAAAACACAGGATACACCAACTAAATCAAGACAAGAGACTTCAGTGAGTTTTATTCACGTCGGATTTATTATCATCGTGTTATTTCTCCAGCTTTAATGTTTTTCTCGTCAGTACCTGCTTATTAATCTCCAAAAACAATGTGAAGATGCAAATTTTTGTCTTATCATTATATATATTTTTGGTTATGAATGTTTTTTTTTTTGTAAGAATATGCAGATCAGCAGTGCTGTGTGAATTAGCCCTTCAGCAGAACGGATGTACGACTGAACAGACGCTTTTAAGTCAGTGTTTTCGATAACGACGCTGATTTATCGCTGGGTTTCCCTGGCGACCATCCTGAACTGCTGCTTTGAAATTTCAACACAGTGGCTATTTATTCAAGATGAATGCATATGTTAAATTTTCTGTTCTCTAGATCAACCCAGAATATGTATTTTCTGTATATACTTCTGGACTTAGATATACTTGTATATACTTCTCCCCTTCTGTTGTTACAGTGACCGGGTGTGTCTACCCCTATGTAATAAAGAAAGCTTGCTATTGGATTGTGGCCTTGTTTTAACAGAAAATGAAGGAAAATACCCCTTGATGCCAAAGTTTTTGAGATAAATGCAGCTGATAGAGAGCCTGACTGACTGACACTAATAGCAGCTGGGTGATGAAAACCACTGCTGGTAGTAAAACAAACTGCAAACCATGATAGGGAAACATTTCTGTCCAGACTGCTGTGGTAAAGGGTGCAGCTTTAGGGTTTGTCCTGCAGGGGGCAAGAGAGAGCGATAGTCTACTAAGACTGTCATTTAATTTTTATAAGGGAACATACAGCTAGCAAGGGGAGGTAATTCTAGCCAATTGGTTGACCACTTTAAAAAAAATGTAAACAACAAATAAGAATGTCTACTGAAAAGCAATAAAAAGTATTTTACATGGTCAGAGGTGTCTTTTTGAGTGAGTGAGTGAATTAATATTTTATTTACAGTCAATGCCTTGCGGGCTGTTTACAAGTGCATAATCAATGGCTGAACAAGTCTCACTATACAGCGTACAGGTATATAAAAGGAAAATAACACTCAGTGTTTTCTACACCTCCATCCCTATTTACTGGAGTGTGGGAAAGAATGTAATTTAGTCAAAATCTCTGAATGCTGGATTGCTGTGATACTATTATTCTGGAGTGTCTCTACTTCATTATATTCAACACATTGGATTGCTATCATTCTAATCAAAATTGCTTTAAAGTGAGCTGGATATAAATGTTTTTTTTCTTTATAGAATCAAAAGGAACAGAGCAGATTCGTTTTTTATAAAAAAAAAATATACATGATAGGAACCAGTACAAAAACCTTTTCACAGAACTCTTACATGAGTATGGTAGAGTGAAAGAGGAGACATTTCTTCCTTATGGTAAATGGTCTTCTTAATGATTAGGCATGGCGTTATGAGGGTCCCTAATCTACTGCAGAGGTTCCCAAACTCAGTGCCACACGTCTGCTCGGTACGCTGGTTTCTGCTTCAGTCCGTTTCGTGATCAATGAGCCCGGCTGGAAGCGTGGATTTACGTCCTGCTATAAACAAGCTGAAATAAAAATGAGCTTTTTCCTCAACTTAAGTCAATTCTTCATAACCATACAAACATGTCTTTCATTTTAATACTTGTGTATTTTCACACCAAAGCTTTTTTTCCATCCACTTCCCGGAAAACGTTTTGAATTGAGATTTTACATCACCGTGTACCAGTGGGCTTGCATGTCGATCACATGACTGTCAACTTCCTGTTCCCCTCCAATCAGTGTCCTTTCATGCAGCGGAGGGCATTGTGTTTTCCCCAGAGCCAAAGGCTAAGGCTCTGCCTCCCCCTCCTCGCCCTTCAAAAATCCCCCTGAAAAATCAGTCTCACTTGTGTGTACGTCATATCGCAGAAGCTAACGCTGCTCTGAACTTCCGTGTCAGCTTGTCGTTAAACTGAATGTAACACAATGTAGGTTTGGCTCGCTGATATTTGCTTCATATCCAAGTTCTTTGTTCCGCACAAATAGTTTTAGTATCAGTGACCGGTTGTGGACACTTTTGGCAGTTAGCACCCCACTGATTTTACCTTACTGTCCATAATTGAGTATAATCCCTCAACAGATATTTAGGGGCCAGTTTCACAGATGCAGATTAAGCCTTGTGCTAGACTAGATTCTATTCTGAAGGGAGATTCTCCATACAAAACTCAATTTAGTCCAGGACTAAGCTTGATCTGTGTCTGAAACTGGCCCCAAATGTGTCTAATTAAGAATGATTATCAACTTGTTACAGTCAGAGGAGGCCACCATGGTTTCAATGAAGCAATGCATAGCTAGTGGGTCCCATAACTGAGTTTGGGAACCACCGATCTTCTGATATAAAAATAAAAAAATAGATAAAGAATAAAAAATGCAGTAAAACTATACAGTTTTTAGTTTAAAAAGGGTCCTGCAAAAGAAGTAGATTTTTCAACAGTAATTATAGAATTTATAAAAATGCCTGAAAAATCTCAGCAGGAAAACGCAAAAAACCCTTAACCCATAAAAGTAGATACTGTTCTGGTGACATAAAAAGACACGGGATCCTTCTAATTCCTCACCCGAAATAAACCTGCCCTTCAGAATGTAGCACACTTGCAGATTTGCATGGTATCAGTGCATTAAGAATATTTGCCAAGCGCTGAGCATCACTGGAACGGATTGGGAATCAACGTGTACTCAATGCCTTAATGTTCAAACAGCACCGCAATACGGAAGAAAACATATTACAGAAAGGCTTTTTAATTCTAAATACTGTATCACAGCAATATGTTGCTTAAATCCCTTATTTTAACTGAAATGGTAAATGTCACTTATGAAAGTGAAATTAAATGATATTATGGAATGGCAGAGAGAGGTGAATAGAGACCTTGAAAATCCTGTAAAAGTGTTCATCAATTCAAGAACTAATCAGCAGAGTGCCCTAATTTTCTTTCTTATACAGGTCTTATAACTGCGTGCGGCTTTGCTTAGTAAAGAGAATATGATGCCATTTGCTTCCTTTGGTTAAATGAAGAAAAATAAAAGAGTTTGGTGTCTGTACAGTTGGCAAAAATTTATGACGTTCAATTTTCTTATTGTTGGCTCCTTATCTAAGGCAAAAGTTCAGCTCACTTTTTCATATCTGTGATAACAAGAACAAAAGCCCAAGACGCACGAATGTGTGCAAACAACTTTCCATTAAGCCTTTTTTCCAACCACACCCATCTATCCCTAACCGTGCGACGTGCAACATGACCGAAACAACCACGTACCTGCCTGAAAAAAAAAGCGGAGAGACCCCTTCGGCAGCCATTTTAGAGAGTCTGCCCTGAACTCCGGAATCCAAGCAGCTGCCCTGTCAGTAAAAGCCCTGTTGTTGCCGAGCAACAGCGAGATGAAATAATACCTGAAGGATGGCGTAAGCGAGGATAGGCGCTAAGGAATTTAGTCCAGTGTCACAGGTGTCCATCCCTGCCCCCGAAAACCCTACTGTCCGCCCATAGATGTGAGGTCTGAGTGGGTGGGCCTCTGCTCCACACAGCTTTGGTCGGGGGGGTCCTGTCAGTCCACGTGAGCAGCAGTGAGCTGGGATTCGGTGGGACTGACCGAACTGTCTGTAGCGGGGGGGAAGGGGGCGAGGGCCGGAGAAGGCCGTGGGCTTTAGGAGTGGCCCCGGTCGTAGTTCTTCACCATGCGCTTGATGTGGAAGAGTTTGTGTCTCAGCTCCTTGCAGTGCAGCTTCTTGGTCTGATACTCCGGAGTCTGGGGGGCGTGAAATGAAAAGGAATCCAGTTTTTTTTTGGTCATCGAAAAGGGGCACAGTAGAGGAAGGGCTGCTTATGAAACCTACATGTTGCATTCAGGGCCTAAAACTATATCCCTTCATAATGACAAATGTATCCCTAACCATGTCTGTTTATTAATAAGAGAGCACTGGTGGCTATGTGAGCCCCCAGTGAAAGTTCACTTACCCTCTTCAGGTCCTTCAGCCGATTATACTCTTCCGCCACAGCCTGGGAGAAAAGAAAGATATTCAAATATTAATATTTCTTAAATATTGAGTGCTTTACCATAGGTTCAACAGGAAATAAATACTAACAACAGCACAGTACACCACTAGCTGATTACTGTAGCATCATCTTATAATACACAACAAACACCACAACATTTGTTGTAGGTATAGGAGCAATTCTAGCCTGATGCAGTAAATAACTCTACTTATGCCCACAGATTAATAATAATAATATATCAGATCAGGGAATGATACGTGGTCTTTGAGGGACCAGCTCGTCTAACCTGGTACTTGGAGGTGCCCTCGTCCAGGGTGTCCAGTTCACGGCTCAGTTTGTTCATCTGATCATGGATGTCGTCCATTTCCGCACACAGGCGCTTGTAGTCCTTCAGGTCCGTGTCAAACTCCCTCTTGTACTCGTGACGTTGCCCGTCCGAGGTGATTTCTGGGTATATGCTAAGGGGTGAAATAGTAAACGGTAAATGGTCGGCGTTTATATAGCCCCTTTATCCAAAGCGCTGCGCAATTGATGCTTCTCATTCACACACACACACACCAATGGTAATTGGCTGCCATGAAAGGCACCAACCAGCTCATCAGGAGCATTAAGGGGTTGGGTGTCTTGCTCAGGGACACTTTGACACACCCAGGGCGGGATCGAACCGGCAACCCTTCGACTGCCAGACAACTGCTCTTACCGCCTGAGCCAATGTCAAAATTAACGAAGGAGTGTATTTCGGCACAGTCAAATAGGCGCAGTCCCAGGGGTCCAGTTAAGTTTGGTCAGAGAGCGAATCAAAGCAAAGCACCTGCCTTCTCACTACCTACCGGCTGGCCCTGATTCCACAGAACTGTTGACCCAGTTCTCTAATTATCGCAGATTACAAACCCGTGTGAGACAGTTATAGTGCAATTCTGAGGAAGCTGAAACTCATTCATAAAATGGAAAGCAACAGCATGAAAGCAGACCTGTACCCCCAGGCATTGCTGGATAACCGCACCGAGTAAAACCCAGAACCCTCTCAAACCTGGAAGATGGCACTGAAGTGAAAAGAGCTGGTCCGGGTTTTACTTGCCAGTTATCCACCACAGAAATAAAGTGACAATGCGGGTACATTTCTGTTCTTCAAGGATCAAATTTCCCTCATGTACCCTGAAAGTACGGTACCGTCCTCTTTGGGTACAAACGAATTATATATTGCTTGTAATTGTATGTACCAGTGGCAAGCATTTCAATCTTTTTAGGTCACTTTTGGTGACTTTATTCCTGAGACTGCAGCTAACTCAGTAACAATGCTTTGAGATACCAGGCCCCCAGGGGACCGGTCGTTGTGAAGCTCCAGCCCAGGGGGGGGGGGGGGGCTGTGGCTCTCACCTGTTCCACTGCTCCTCGTCCAGTTCGGGGCCCGTTTCGGCCCCCGTGGTGTACTCCGTCTCGTACTGCGACTCGTCCAGCTCGGGGTTCCTCCGGCGCTTCTTCCCCCGCCAGGCCGAGGGCCTCCGCACCCCCCCGGCCTCCTCCGAGGGGCTGGAGCTGGCCCCGCCGCCCCGGGAGGGCTGCTCGGAGGGCCGGCCCACCGACTGCTCCGAGTAGCTGAGGAGCGATAAACGCAGGGTTAGCGGACCGGCCCCACAGCTCCAGCGCAGTCCCAACCCAGCCCCCAACTGCCGACACTTATTGCTTCAAAAGATAATATTACGTTACAACAATATGGCAAGTGTGCTGCTACCAATTATGCACTTTCGGGGATAATCTCTAGAATATGGATCATCTAAAGCAGGGGTGTGTTTCAGCGCTTCAGTGATTTGACCCGATAAAGAATTTACACACGTTGGGCCTGACATTAGTAATGTGTAAAAGCTCTTAGCACACGCCAACCCAATAACCTGTCCAATGATTTCATTACTGTCATTGGTTGTTATTAGTTTTGTGTGTGCTAAAGGGATTTGCATTTGCTAAGCTTAGTAAATCAGGCCCTTGGCCTTTATTGCCCTGGATTCCCCAATAGGCTCACAACTGAAAGCAAACCAACACACAACCACAAGAATGCCCCAGGCTGCATTCTTAAAGAAATCGCTCCAATAGGAACCCACTGATTCCACAGAAGAACCCTTTCTAGGTAGAAGTTTCTTTGTGCGGCAAAACGGTGCTTTGTCTGGGAGTTTTCACACTTCACGCATATGACAGAGGGTTTCTATAAAGAACTAAAAAGGGTTCTGCTATGGAATCAAGCCAAGGAACCCGTTCAGAAGCCTTTAGTAGTCTAAAGAGAAGGGGACTATGTGGATCCTAACAGTGGCCTAACAGTGAGCTGTGGAGGATATCTACGAAGGCAGGGCTATTCTACCTGGCCCCGGGGCCACAGTGTCTGCAGGTACGTGCTCCAACCACACACTAGACCACCTGATTTCACTAATAATTTTTACCTGCTTCGTTCAGGAAGAGAGGTAGCCAGGGAAATCAGGCGGTGTAGTGCATGCATGGAGCAAATGCCCGCCTGCAGGACCAGGAGTTGAGTAGTGCGGTGCTGCGGTGAGCACAAGTTTCATAAGGAGAGAGCAGTCCTCGAGGGCCAGGAATCAGAGAGCAGTTTGTGTCTGTGTGTAGAACGACTGGAGGGACAGGCACGGCGCAGCTGGTCACACTGGACTCACGCACGCGGACAGAGACGCGCGGCCCGACACACTCACGCGTTGCCGTTGTAGGTCTCTCCGCTGAAGACGCTGTCGGCCTTCACCGGGTAGGAGGTGACGCTGCCGGCCATGTTGAGGGGGGAGGCGACTTTCTCCGACAGGACCACCGTGGGGGCGTCCTGAACACTGTGCTCATCCTCCACATTGTTGACCTTGTTGAAAAAAAAAAAAAAAAAAAAAAACACCAGAGAAAAACCAAACAAAAAGCGTCAAAATTCAGGCCAAAAGGAAGCCCTCCACTTCCCGTCCCTTTTTGCCGAGCTTAATGTCGACTTCCTGCTTAGCAGCACAAAGGAACAGATTTTTTCCTCCTGGACACCCCCCCCGAGGTACGCCGGGTACAGACTCCCTTTTCCAATCACACACGGAACGCCGAGCAGCTCCTTAAATGAAAATACAGAGTCGCGCGGTCCAGACGGGAGTGGATTTTTGATTCACTAAGCTTGTTAACAGCTCCGAGTGAGTGCGCAAGCCCCCCGAAAAAAGGATCTCATCCCACAATCTACCGGAGTAAGCAAACCTGCTTCTCGGCCTGCGCCAGAGAACCACGCCAAAATTTACGAGACCGGAAAGCGATTACCCTAAATTTGCCTGATTCCATGAAGCGTGCTTGTAGCTTTGCTGACTTAAGACATCACCCCCCCTATGCTCTCCCCCCCCACCTCTCCCAGCCCCAACACTCCCCCCCCCAAGGCCTGAAGGACACAGAAAGGCCAATTCCATCTCACGTACAGCCTGGCCCAGCGCCGGCTCAGAGTCTGCCCGAGCAGCCAAGTGTGAAATTGGACTGCATGGTTCTGAATGTGACTTGGATTACCCTTGTGGCTAACAGGTTCACCAGCACCCTTCACATCCAGGCCCCGTGAAAAGGCAATCCTTTAGCCGGCAAACAAAAGTAAACCCCGGCAATCCCTCGCTCGCCGCACAAAGCCGGATTCTCCTTCACCTCCCCGAGTCTATTAATCAGTGTCCAGAAGGCCCGGGCGCATTCTTTCATTGGACCTTAATTCACGGCTCATGCCAGGAGGTACACGATGGCTGGGGAAAAGGGCGAGAAAGCCCCGTCTTTGGGAGTGCTGCTGAGCACTGCCTGGTACTGGACTACGTAAGTCAGAGAGAGCAGCCCTGGAGGAGGAGGAGGAGGAGGAGGAGGAGGTGGGGAGGTGAGCTCCTCTGATATAGACGTAGCGCTCTCCGACATCCTCCGGGTTATGATGTCACCGGCCGCCTCTACCGCGTCAGGAGCGTTTTTGCCTCGCGACTGCCGTGTGCCGCGTTTCGTACGGCGCATACGTGTCCCGTTCTGTGTCACGGCCTGCTGGGAAAGGCACTCAGGGGGGTGGAGGGGGGGGGGGTGGGAGAACGAGGAAATATCAATTTGGAATTTACTCAGTTACTTCCCGGCGGAGCAGAGGGCAGGGAAGGGCATCGGCGTACGCCCGCCGGGGGGGAGGCTGCCGGTGCGGCACGTACGCCGGAGCCGCTAAATCAGCCAGCGTTCCTCAGCAGATTCCTGCTCCAGGAAGTAATGCGATTGTCAATAGCGGTATGAGGATATATGGCCGCCGCGGGCGCCGTGACCCTTGATCACTGCACCTGCACGGTCTATAAAAAGGCCAATTCCGTAAAAACAATAACAGCGATGTTCCACGACTCCTCTTCTGCATCTGGCTGAAATCCCCACTGCGGAACGTGACCGCACCTATTTATGCCTGGGGCGTGTTTGACGACCGGAGGATAGAAGGGACCAGAACGGTTGTTATTTACCAGGGATCCTGTGCAAGGAGCCCGCTGGAAGCCCGAAGAAGAAGGCCGGTCGGTGTTGCGGTCTGAGCTATGTCGGAGGAGGGCGGAGTCTCGGCGAAAAACAAAAGGGCCCGGTTACCAGGAACAACAATCGGGGGAGGGCGGGGCCCGCTTCCCCCCGCAGCTGCAGCCGAGCCACCTTTGAAGAGCGGGAGCCATCCCGGAATTCCAGCAATGTCCTCTCCGCATGGAGCGCCGACCGCTGATCCGGGAGAGGACTAAGTAAGCAGGGCAGGAATGTCAGAGGGGCGTAGGACGCGGAGGCAGGGACGCGGGGTTCCCACAGACGGGGCCGCAGCGCGAAAAAAACCCTCAGGAGCGTTACGGCCCGGCGTGGAAAACCGCTCCTCGAGATCCCGCAAATGCAAAGCAGAGCGCTCGTTTACAAAAACCGCAGCAGCTCTGCGGTAAAGACCACGCAAACCTCACAGCGCTTGCTAGCCCTTTAAGGCAGCGGTAACCAACTCTGTCCCTGGAGATCCACCGTCCTGCAGGTTTTCACTTCAACCCTAATTTGGCACACCCAATTATACTAATTAGCAACTCCACAAAATCGCCGTTGAATGGGGTGTGCTTTCTGAGGGTTGGAGTGAGAAAAACCTACAGGACGGTAGATCTCCAGGAGCAGGGTTGGGTACCAATGCTTCAAGGTGTAAAGGTCACAAACACGTGATTAGAATGTTCTTAACCGAACATTCTAATCCCTATGGTGACCGAAAGCAAAGAGAGTTCCAGAACACCGACTTCGGATTCTGAAAAAAACAATCCGCTGGGCCTACTCTCCAAAGGGTTAAAGGAAAAGAGAATGAGAGAGAAGGTGATCCTTAAGCTGAAGAAATGCTGCAGGGTGCGTGACGCACAGCGTACAAGCGCGCCGCACGTCTGCAGCAAGGGGGCATTCTGATATAAAGGCAATACATCGAGCCCCGCTAATGGAATGATGAAGTACTGGAGTTTACCGGCAATGCTGAGGTGAAACCAGAGCAATTATATACAATTACTTCTGCAAGGTAACCACAGCCAAAGTCGGCAAATTGAAATCAATGGATTTGCGTTTCGGCGATGAGTGAACCCTGTAAAGGTGCATCGAGGTAAAGGTTTTTTGAACATTACGTGCTCAACACCTCCACGCGCTTCACCGAGCACACACAGGAACAACGCTGACCTAATGGCTCTGTTTAGTTCACCGGAGAGAACAGGTGTATTCGCTCATCTAGAAAGGAATGTAAATTGGATTTACTCCACCGACCACCAAACGCAAGCTCAGACAGTGCACAGAAAAGTTACTTTTCTTGGGGTTGCTAAAGCTCACAGCTCTCAAGTTCTACTATATCTCCACAAGGCTTACTACATAAGCTCGGGATGATTATTTTGTGGAAAACAGGGAAATGAAAAAGAAAACAAGGCAAAAAGTACAATGGTGGCGCATAGCGAGAGAGAAAGAGGCTTACTCGGAGTCAGTGCAGGGGGAGTCTATGAGAGTGTGAGTGCCAGTAATAACACCACTGCAGGCCCAACCCATCCCTCAGCTGTGTGTGTGTGTGTGTGTGTGTGTGTGCATCTCACAGGTGCAGCAAAGTGTCTCTCCCCCACTGTTTTCTGCATATTTCTGTTGCACAAACTCAAAATTACAAGTTCATGGAGCACCCTTGTTGCAGTCTCCGGTGCTCTTACTGATGCTGGATGAATAAGCGATGTTGACTCGCAAATCAACTTGACGTCAATTGTCGTCTCATTCGATGCCGCCAAATCCTTACAAATAAAAACATTTTAAAAGATAGGTAAATGTGGCAGAATATGTATGAAACGACAGATGAAATCAAAGATTTGTCACAACAAGTGCTAGCTCATAGGTAAATGGTAAACCTGACAGGCCTGGTCCCATCATTATGTATTCTTATGTTCTTATTATGTTGATGTGTATTCATGACTTACTACTTCACATGACACACTGTGAATGGGCATTTTAGCTCAGCTCCGAACAACAAGTTGCACGATCGCTCTCCGGCTAAAGCTCACACCATGACATCAGCATCCAGCTGCATTCATAACAACAGACATCCCGCTCGGACCGCAGAACGTGCGTGAGCGTGAGCGAGAGCGCGTGGGCTCGAGCAGGCTCGTGCTCCATGAAGAAAACCTGCAGGGCGGGACACTCTGGGCGTGAGGGAGAGCTGCAGTCATCACAACTCCGATCATCACCGAATCAGCGTCGTGACTCACCGAGGCCGATACCACACTCTGCCCGATAAGGGCCCCGCTGACACGCCTGTGGGCTCACGTGAACGCCCGATTCTTACGCAAACATCCGGCACTACACTGTTAAATGGGTGACTGCTCGTTGAGAACTACATATGTGACCATAGTTACATAAGTGGATCCTCACATCTGCTGATTAAAAATGGTGACATGAAACAATCTTAATTGCCTCAAAACAAATCTAACAAGTGACTAATGAATTTATTAGTCGGGTTTATTCGTTGGCGCTACATTTTTATGATGTGTTGGATTGTTTAATTTCATTACTGCTCTAATGCAGTGTGTGGCGATTGCGTGTTACAATACTGCACATCTCAAAATTGAAAATTAAAATAATAATTAAAAAATGTGTAATATTTTTTTAAATGTATAAGATCTCAGATTACTGTAAAGAATGAGTTATTTCGGGTTAGATGCATCCGTTTTTGCTATAATGTTGCATGACACAGCGACTCGAAAGCACTTGAAACCAGCAGCTATCGTTGGCCGAGTTAATGATCCCTCAGACTGAAACTCGGCTTGTCCTAAATAAACACCTGTTATCTACCGTTATTTGATTGGCTGTTCCCAGCAGCCACTGACACGGAGTGTTATGGTCTAAAAGGCTACTCTCAAAATAATAAAGGCATCTGCGTGAATACAGTTTATGGCAACGTTCCTCTCGACATTCTGCGTCACTGTCTTGTGAAATGTGTGTGAAATGATATGGTTTTATGTGACATAAACACGGTATTGACAACAAATGCTGTTCGTCTGTTTTCCATAAAACAGTTCAAACACCTGAAATGATTGTAAACATTTGAAGACATAATGCAACACAAAACAATGCCGTGACTAGAAAATGGGGACTAGGAAATTCTAACAATGATTTGCAAATCATTTAAACTCCTGCTAAATTGGTTGAAATTGCCCCTTAATTTTATGTCTCAAAATGATACTGCCAGTGAAGTTTTCAACTGAAATGTAGGTGTGATGTACAAACTGCTACATTATTACTTTTTTTACTGTTACTACACACAGGCGTTGTTTTGAAAAGAAGAAGGTGTGGTCCCAAGCACAGAATATGCCACTAGATGCAGAAAATACCCTGCATACCGAGACCCCCCCTCCCTGGGAGATACTACGGCCAGTTACCCATCTCCCTGAAGGTACACAGTTGGCACTGGCATATTCAGGATTTTATTAGAGACCCTGAGGTGCATCGTGTTACTACTGTCCCCTCCAGTAATGCTGCAGCGATGGCAACATAACCCTAGCTCAAACACACACACAAGCACGTGCATATATGCACACAATTTCCAAAACTCTCAAACGGTATCAACAACAAAGCATTGCTGGATGCTTAGGCTGGATTGCGTTTTCTTTAAGAAGCGTTTTTTAACCCTGCCTTTGTCCCGCAGATAATGAAAACGCTGCAGTAGAACCACAAGCTACTTTGTACACAGCAGTGATCAAATTTGAATTTTAAGATCCTCGTTGTCTAAAGAGCACCTTTTTGGATGGACGCAATTAAGGAGCCAATAATGAACATGGTAATGCAGTTATAATTGGGATAGAAACGTGGCTTTCGGGGCCTAAGCGCAGTGAATTTCTCAGTTCATTACATATTAAAGTGAAGCAATATCAGGTCTAGCGTGCATTCAGCTACAAAGAGCCAGGGGATTAAGGGGGGAATGTCCAACATTTCGGGCTGCAGGGCACTGTTATATGAACATGCCCTTTCCCGTATTATAGTATGACCTACTAAACCTCCATCTTGGCTTTGAATCATGTGTGCGGGCAGTACACGAATGTGTGTGTGCATGTGTGTGTGCGTATGGATACATGTTCAGTCACCCTTGACTTGTCATCACCTATCATAAAAAGTACAAAAAAATACGACACGGACTCTGAACGATATTGTAAAATGGCGTACGGCATTAAATGAGAGCAAAGCGCCTACTGTCTGTTTCAAGGTCTGCCTTTAATGCTTTTCCGCTTTTTCTACAGCAGTTACTTTCAAGGCCACGTAGGCACAATGCTACACTTTTTTTTTCTTCCTTTCAGCAAATCTGATTGCAGTCTTACGCTAGTGGCTAATCTGACATAATTCAGTCAGTACTTGCAAAAATGAAACCTTTACACCACACCATTGGCAGCACTGCATGACGGATAATGTAATTGTGGTCATAGTGGACACAACTGGAACCTCATTTTAAAATGATGTAATTTAAGGGATCAACTACGTAAATATAAGACCTGGGTCAGCATATTTTTCAAATTCTTTTCTAAGCTTTACTGAGCTTGTCCGGTCTACTAGAACCTATGAAATACTCAAAAAGTTCAAACCCAACCATCTGGCCCTCTTGGGTGGCTCAGTTGCACCAGGCAAGATCATTCGAGCACAGAGAAGTATTCGAATGAAATACTCTCAAAACGTTCAAACCCAACCACCTGGCCCTCTTGGTTGGCTCAATTGCACAAGGCAAGATCAATCAAGCACAGAGACGTATTTGAATCCAAAACATTGGCTCATTTTATGATCTTCACACGTTCCACAATGTAGACGACCGCCAGGCCCTCACCCCGGCTGCCCGGCAAAGCGCTTTCCCAGGGCTCCACTCACCCAGTCCTCCACATCCCGGCCTTCTGGGTCCCCCGCTAGCGGCCGGTCCCAGTAGATGTTGGTCTTCCCGTAGCGCCAGATCTTGCTGCGCGTTTTGAAGGAGAAGTACGCCGCAACGATGAGGGCGATGACCACGAGGAAGCCGCACACCATGGCGATGGCCTGGAGCAGAATTCACATTTTTAGTGCACACAACTGACACCCCGAGCTGAAAAGCACTTTTATTACTGCCTTTTTATAAGTGAATCATTACTATTCAGACCAATGTATAATATGAAAAACCTGGTTGGTTATTTTCCCTGTAATTGTAATTAATCAGCATGTTGATCTTCATATCAATAGGCAAATTCTGAACATTCAAACTTTTTTCAAACTTCATTCAAACACAATCAGATTCAATGTGAAATCATAGTCTTCACTGCTAATAACACAAACTGGCAAAAGCAAAGTAGTTCATTTTCAGTTTTAGAAATAAAGCTCAAGCAAAATGCAAGCTGTATAGTTTTACTTGGCAAGCAAGTGCATAAATTGTAGATAACAGCTCAAACAACTGTTTTTACAGTGTATAAAATTCACCATTACTGATAAAGCTAACAGTATCTTGTTTCTTCTGTCAGGTTGCCTTCTTTATCCATATTAAAACATGACTGGAATCCTGCTTAAGAGGTTGGTTGGGCCATTGCTGAAAATGGCTGGCAATTATCGTGTCACGACACCAACTGTTTGTGTTGTCTATACTGATGTATGATGAACACGTGCGTTCCATATGTATGGATAACCCAATTAACCATCTTTCAAAGATTGTTTCAGTAAGGCATTCGTTAATTGACCACTCTGGTTTAGGCTGTAATAAAATAGCTATCAAATAGCTATCATACAACAAGTATATAGCACAGAGGAAACCAAAATGTTACCATCTTCGTAACATATTACCAGAAACGCTTTACAATAAGGTTACATGAATTGGCATGAACTAATATAGTTGTTAACTATGTAACTAATGAAAAGTTAAGCTGCTCAGCTTTGTTTATGTATTTGTACATCTTAAATACATGCTAACAACTACAATTGTTCATGCCAATTCATATTGGAATAAGAAAACCAGTTAATGTATCCGTTAATGCTGAACTAATTGTACGTTTATAAATGACACATTAGTTAGGAGTTAAGAAATACATGAACTAAGGAAATTTCATGTTTAATTAATGCATTCGTAGTCATTCATTCATGTTAACAACTACAGTAGTTAATGGCAATTAATGTGACCTTATCGTAAAGTGTTGCCAATGAAACCAAATATCAACAACCCCAAAAACGAAACTCGGGTGGTAACGCTGTTCCCCTACCTCTTGGGGGTCCACGTAGCAGTAGTGGTAGAGGTACTGGTTGTACATGGGGAAGCCCCCTACTCCTCCCCCTATACCGCCGCTGTTGTACAGGTTCTGACACATCATCAGCATGGGGTTGTAGAGCATGCTCTGTGAGCTCTGGGCCATAGGGTTGACGCCGATGATGTACACGATGTTGATGATCCCCTGGAGGAAGGCCAGGATCACGCTGACCACCAGCACGGCCAAGTAGAACTTGCGGCTGCGCACGGTGTTGGTCTTGGAGAAGCCGGCCACGAAGAACCCCAGGGAGGCCAGGAAGTTGATGGCCGCCAGCGCGATCATGCTGGTCTTGGCGGAGTACGGCGTCGGGTACGAGTTGTAGTAGCCGCCTCCGTAGCCGCCCCCGTAGCCGCCCCCGTACCCCCCGTAGCCCGAGCCGTAGCTGCTGCCGATTCCGCCGCCGTAGCCGTAGCCTCCTCCGGTCATCCCGTAGCCCCCTAGCCCGCCCATCCCGTAGCCGTACTGCATGTCCCAGACCAGCGTGGACGCCACGCAGGCGAAGATGGCGATGCACAGCACCACGACGACGCCCTCCATGGCCCGCACGATGCCGGGCGGCGAGATCCACTTGTAGAAGTTCTGGGGCTTGCCCTCCATGTAGTAGGAGCCAGGTGGGGCCGGGTAGGCGTCGAACTCGCTCCTCGGCGGGTGAAAGCTTGCGGGAGGCCCATAGCCGTTGGACGGGGGGCTGTAAGGGGGGCTGTACATCGGCGGGCTGTCGTAGCGCTGTTTCTCAAACATGGCTGCGGGATAATGGGAGGCCTGGGAGACAAAATGGAAGACTTGTGTTAGAAAGAGAGAGAGAGAGAGAGAGAGAGAGAGACCTTGGGAGTGAGGGAGCAGAATGATAGTGATATATCAATGGCACCTTGAAATGACTTCACTGTAACTTTATTTTATGCAGCGTGCTACAAAGTGTGCCTTCAATTTCCTGCTCTGGCTATCAAATATGGCAAATACAAGCGGCAGTAAATGTGTCAGTCTCTTATTTTGTTACAACTGTACCAACATGAATTATTTGCTAAGCAGATGGCCTCATTCATGTCCACTCACACCAGCATTTTATTGCAAATTAGCCCAGAATGCTTAGAGACAATGCAGAGCAGAGTTTAGAGAAACACCACTGTCGTTGTCATTGTCGACCCGGGTGAAAAAAACAACTAATTTTGCGACATTTTGAAATAGCTGGTAGCTGGTTGACCAATCAGGCCAGTGCCACACTCAACATAGTTTGACTGGCTCAGTTAGTTGGTCATTTGAAGATGGTCATAGTTTGATTTCACACCGAGGGAACCATGGACACATAATAATAATTTCCTCAGATGTAAAGTTGTGGGAAAGAAAATGGCACCAAAACAACCATAATGTGATATGCTATCAGAGGTTGAGCAAATTCACAAATAACCTTGGATTTAAATCACGGGTAGCAGCAAAGGACGGGACAGCACAGAGATGTCAGTACCAGGAGTCGGTGCAGGCAAACACAGGGCCCTTGTTCCCACCAGCTCCCCAAGCTGTGAGAGTCACCCTCAATCCCTCATATTGTCTGAACGCATTTTCATTAAAGAGCTACAATCCACTGTCTACCACCGACATATGCTTCCCACTGTGAATAAGCTACGGAGCGCAACAATACCTATTATTTTCTTTCGCTGAGAAAATGGAAGTCAGGAAAATCTACAAAAGTGAATATACAGGATTATATTAACTCTCTTAAGGAAACAACAATTCAGACCACATCTGTGTACAGGCAAAACTTCATAGGCATATTCCAGTGTCCACTGCCATTTTTAAAAATACTGTGTACTGATAAGTTTTAAAGATTACTTTGTGTGTTGCATCACTACCATACTCCTGGGTTGCAATTATCTGGAAGATTACAGTATTTGACATCAGCGGTTATTATCAGGGGCCTGTTCTGTTCAAAGAGCCTTTTCTTTTTCCTTTTCCCCTTGCATTGAATCTCAAAGGCGAAAAACTTTGAACAAGAAAGCCCTGGCACGGACTATTGTCCTTCTATAAAGTCCTCTACTTCAGACAAACATGCTATCTCCTACCATGGAATTCTCTCCCTCTAAATCACCCCCGCACCCTTCCCCCTCCCACCCCGACTTCTTGTCTTTGTTTTAGAAGCATGGGGGAAAAGTCAAGGCTGCAAGGAGCAAGTCCTGTGTTGCCATGGTATCTGAAAAAAAAGGGAACAAAAAAAAAAGGCAACAAGTGCTCTTCTGTGTTGTAACTGTTCTGAGCGAAGGCTACGGTTGTCCTGGAGGATCAGGTGTCTATTGGGGATTCCACTGCTGTATATCAACATTCCACTCTTGGGATATACCACGTAAAAAAAAAGGTTCCCCAGATCCTACTCTACGCAAAAATCAATATTTCAGCATTCAAAACTGCGAGAGGCTGTTTTTTTGTGTGTGTCACGGAAGGAACAATGAATGAAACATTCTCTTTCTTTCACTGCAGGGTGGCACTGTGTGAAAGCCCTGGTGGACCGCTGTGTACACTACTTTTATTTTGAATTCATTAGATGTTATTGAGTTTAAAATGACAGGTGTCTGTTGTTGATTGTTACGTTAAAGTACTATGTTAGTCAAAGGAAGGTGAATTTTTATAATTCAAAAGTACGTGTTATGTTTTCAAAGTATGTGCCATCCGATATTATAGCAATTATCACTGATCATTAAGCTTAATGAACTGTTTAACTGTTCATGGCCCGAGCAATCAATTCACCTAATGAACTGGGATCAATTATCTTGGGCATAATCTATATTGTGACACAAGTGACACAAATGAACGAAAAGTATACGCATATTTGTTTGTATTTCTAGGTAGCCTGCAATTAAAATTTCCTCCACGAATGACTGCAGCAGCCAACTGTCAAACAAGACTGAAATCAAAACAGGCAGTCAAGAAACAACTCAAAAAAACCTGATTAATTGACCTCAGCAGGAGTTGAGTTCCCTCCCAGGTCTACACTGTATGTACTGCCAGACAGCAACTGCTTAGCAACAAGAGAGAAATGGAAGTGCCCTGCTACCTCTTTCCCACCCAGACACAGACAGTCGGGAATTGGCGGTGTCAAAGATCGCACACCCGCAATTCATGACAATGCTGCCCGGTTGCCACAAACTCAATCAACCCGCGTTGATCAGCGAACTCCGGCTCCCCGTCAGCACTGCTTTCATCAGTCCGCCGCGACTCCACCCCTCTCCGGGCCTCAATAATTCAGCGGAGCGCGAGAGGCTTTGTTTTCCACGCCACACTCCACAGCGCGCCCACCCCACTGCCCTCCTCGTGACCACCAGCCATTCGGGTGCTGTGTGTCCGAATCCAGGCGCTGCTTACCGCCGGTACAGTATCGTGTTTGACTGGGAGTTAGCGCCAATTCCTTACAAACTTTACTTGTGTGTGGTGTTACTCGAAAACAGTGGCTTTGGAACACACCTGTCTCTCTCCCATGAGCTGGGGAATAAATTATTCAACGGTAAAACTGCACTGACTCACAACTCTGTGAATACATTAAGTATTCATACCCCTGCAGCTAAAAAGGCAGTCCAGACATATACTCATTCACAGTTCAGCAAACTCACATTTGATGCCCTAATTCACGTCTCTGAAATCAGCCAAAGGTGGTGGTCTGATCCTTTTAAACACTTTTATGTTGTCAGATCTGTGCATGTTCAATTCTGTTTGAGAATGAATTCCAGCAAATATTTTAGTTATATTTTAGTTCTACTGGCATACTGCATAGCACTACCTTTTTAAAATGTTTTGAGAATAAATGGTAGCACACTGCCTGTCAATGAATATCTGTTACCAATGTTTCAGTTACTTAAATCAAAACTGTCATGTTTTATTTGGAATGTGAAATTATCAACAATCTCCAAATGAATACTACTCACACTGGTCTCGAAAAAAAGCATGAAATACGTCACGTAGCGTACTACAGGGCAAATCGTGGTTATGTGTAGCCTATTACACAGTACCTGCTTAAATCTACAACTTTCACACGAATATAATTTAACAGCAAATGCACACCCCATCAGTACAAACGTCCTCACCTTATTATTATGTCAGGGCTGCCACAATGGTGAGCTTGTATCAATAAAAGAAAGAAGCATCTGTTCTCCAAAACCAGTGAAAAAGAAAAACGTACTTTTCATTTCAACATAAAAGAGCAAATAATATTAGGAAACCCCCGTTCGAGAACGCACCGTCCTTGAAATGAAACATGTAGCTCATTATAGTAGGTTTCTTTTTCTTTTTTTACAACAAATCTGATTACTTTTTAACCGTCTTCAAGCAGTCGCATTGTTTTAAAAGTCACAATTTCAGACATCCAACCACTGCGCCCTTACCTGAATTGGAGGAATACTAGCCTATCTATTATCACACTTTCGTTGTGTAACGGTGTGGGACGTTACAAATAAACAGCTCACTTACCTGAGAGTTGTAGTCGAGTTAAGATTAAAAATGACGGCTGCCTCAGTTGGCTAAAACTTTTTCTCGCTACCTACAGTTTGTGTTCGCCAAAAAACTTTATGTTAGTTCGCTTTAATAGTAGCCTACAGGTTTTCGTTGGACTGCTTTGCAACAGGTCGGTAAAACGGGGTCATTCTCGGCTTATACTCACTTGTCGTTTTTTCTGCTGTTCGCACTCCAACCCAAAGTCGTGGCTTTTGTCCACGCTCAACGGGGAAAGCCGAGCACAAAGTTGACTAGGCTAATGACTTACCAGCGCCAGCGAGTAATAAAGTTCACTTGTTGTGCATGTCTGTCAGAGATTATCTTCATGTAGCGCAAACTCAGCCCACTGGCTAAGTGGGTGTGATCGCGCTGGAAGAGTCAGGGCAAGTCGTTATTTATTTTTCTGCTTTATTTCCTTAGTACAGAAGTTCACTACCATTATAAAGAATATTCTTGCGAGATTCTATGGTGGGGAAAAAAACATGTAGCATAATAATACACTTTTATGCTTAATCAGATATTTTTTGTCATGCTGTTTTTACGTATCAGAAAAATGCGTGTCTTATACTTGTCTTTGATCTGGAACAGGTATATGAAAGTAAGCTGAGATAAAAATAAAAATAAAGTGTTTTTAAACATAAAACCCATACATATGTGTTTGACATTGGAACGACCTTTACTGCTGAACGTATTGGGCAGGAAGATGTTGAGAGAAAAGCGGTAGTTTTTGGAGAAATTGTTTAAATGTGTTCTCATACAGTGAGAATTCAAATGTTTATTTAATCGAAATGGCATAATAAAAGTATATGAACAGGCCATGAAAAAAGTATATGAAAAAAAGGACCGCACATTTTCATCTTGTTTTTGAACACATTTACATTCAATAGGTATGTGTACCATCTGATTTAAGCCCGTGTAATATCGGGACAGAGTTGTCTGCACTGTGCTTAACTTTTACTCTAGTATTTTTCACAGTTCAGGAACTGATGTCAATATAGGCCTACATAGTAATAAAGCTGTTTGTGTTTTTCAGTTGAGCATAGCTCATAAACTTTATTGCTTGTACAGAGATATGTGGATAACAGGCATTGTTTTTTTTCTGAAAATGAACATGGTTCTTAAAATGTATAGGCCTTTTTTATTCGATGCACCAATTATGTATGTTTTATCAGTGGGGTTTTTTTTCCATGAGAAATATCTATACCATTATAAACAAGTTGTTTTTGTTTTCGGTACAGGATTTCAGATGTTTTAGAGAAGCAACATTTACTGATGACTGCTGGTATGTCCTAGTAATGACAGTGTGAGTAATGACATTCATCCAAACATAAAATATATTCAGGTAACAATTATAATAATAATAATAATAATAATAATAATAATAATGCTTGTGTATGGATACATTTACCTGTCCTTATGCATTTTATGAAAACGAACAAAGGAAGATCAGATATGACATAAACTTTAATTCTCAGTAAAAGCATTTTACACAGTTGTAGTGTATACATCACAGATCTCTTGACCAGTGAACACAAACTCATAAAACAGGTATCTTTGAGACAAAAAGAGTGGTACATCTTTGTGCTTCTAATGCAGGTTCATTTAGCTCCCACCAAACATTTTGACATTGATTAGACCTCTACCGATATTATGTCGAATAGTGGGACAGAAATGAAAGTTGGTAATTCAAAGAGTACAAAACACTAATCTATTATAGGTATAAAAGTGGTAGTGTCCTTAATCACCGTCAATCAGCCTTTGAGACAAGGTCGCAGCCAGGTCAACAAATAGTTTGAGGGGCTGTTTCTACAGCTTTGGTCCCCTCCTTAATTCGGCTTTCTCATCAAACTGTTGGTCAAACTCCTGAATCCTCCTCTTGATGTGCTTCAGCTTGGCCTTCAGGTATTCGTATCGTTCCTTTTTCTCCAAGAACGCAGAATCCTGTAAATGCACATAATTCACATAACAACTCAATTTCACACTGTATGTGCAATGTGCATTCACCACAGGGCTAAGTGCACACGTTTTTGTTTAAGTGCTAAGCCTAACCATAACCCTAGCCCGTTTTTAGTAGTAAGTGAACTCACCAAACTTTTTTTTTAGTGGAAAGACAATGTAGCACAAAATGGAAGACTTATTTTGATTGAATCCGTCCTCTTTTCTTGATTCCATCTAAAAGTTAAGCTCTGGTCTAGATTAATATTTACACTCCTGGATCAGCACAAAGAATATCCAAAGAGGAATAACCAAGTGTCTAATAACAAAGCCAGTCTTCCTTTAATGGTTCTTGTCCAATGTCTACAGATCTTTTCAAGAAACACTGTAAAAATAAACTTGTCAACAGAATTATGTGAGTAGAAGTTACAAATCTGTGAATATAACTTACATTCTTTTTCTGCTTGTACTTCTTAATTATTTGGTGAATCCTCTGTTCCTCCTATCAGGGGGATAGAAATTACGGAATAGATTGGTCCAATTATAAAAAATTTTTACAAGAATAATACAACATTCACATTTATATTGGTGTAAAAACAATCATCATGTTGATAATGTCTGACACATAACTGCCAGGACACGTATTGTTTTCTCCTGTGCGGCACCACTGGCCTATCATTATATGAAGAAATGCCTTCATCATGACTTCAGGTGAGGCTATTTATGTCTAAGGACGAGTAAAGTATACGCCAGGCCGACCCATCATT
This sequence comes from Conger conger, assembly GCF_963514075.1. Lineage (NCBI taxonomy): Eukaryota > Metazoa > Chordata > Actinopteri > Anguilliformes > Congridae > Conger > Conger conger. The sequence goes on along the minus strand of NC_083763.1, from coordinate 7,506,209 downwards.
CCTGAGTCACGGTTCTGGAAATAGCAGGGCCCATGGAAGTGTCTCGCCCCCGGCTACGAGTTGATTTGAAACGCTTCATGTCAATTTGCTGATGGCTCATATTTCTGGGCGGCCATTTTGTTTGCACTCGACCTAATTAGCTGTCCTACCTCACGGCTGGTGATGTCACTGAGCAGTTTGCCCATCATGGCGTCCAGCTCGCTGAATTTCTTCATGGCGGCAGTGATGTCACTGTGCAGCTCCTTATACTCCTGATATTGGTCATTGAAGACAGCTTTGTATTGTTCCCTGTCCTCCAGAGAGTGAATCTCAGGATACTTCCTTTAAAGGTACAATAGGTCGGATTTTTGTGTTAAAACATTGTCACAAGACCGTTGTAAATCCCTTCCCATCATTGAAAAAGGCTCACTGACATGTTGACTCACCCCCTGCCTGTTTTTATAGTCCTTAAATTCGGGTTTCAAAATATACAGTTGACGGCCCGACACTCTGTACCAAAACATCGTATAACTGTACAATAATTCAAGCTAATTTCTTGAAAATTGGTTCTAATTGCCACAGCCAATAAAGTCATCCCCAGTTGTCATTAGATATAATATCATTAGAGTGTCAATGCAGATGTTTATTCCCCCCTGATTTCACATTCAGAGAATTAGGGGGAGAAGTTTTTACAGTTACTCCACGTCCTAGTACTCTCCTTTGTTGTAAGTGGTGAACTTTAGAATGCCTTACGAGAAGAAACGTTGGCAATTATGTTATAAAGAAATCCAATTTTATTGTTAATGAGGACTGCTACAGTATATGGCTGTGTCATCGCGGTTTTATATCTGTTTGATTTTTGACACGGATATCTCACTCACATGATGTAGTCTGCAACGACCCGAGGCCTTGGGACATGGCCAGTGGGAATGGCTCTGTTCAGGGTGCCAGGGTCTTCCGAAAAATGGATCCCCTTGCTCGTCCTCACCGATTGATCCGTCTCATCCTCAAACTGGATTCTCTTGGAGTTAGACTGCTCCGTGTAGTTAGTTTGAGGCAGCTGACACCAAAAGTGGGAGGAGGAGGAGGAGGGACATTTTACCACTGTGTTACATTGTTATGCACCATATACTGTATAATATCAGCTGAAGTAAAAAAGGGGGTTTGATTTTGGATAAAAAAATTAAATGCAAAATTGGGCCTGAAATTCAATGGCTCAACCGTTGACAGGACACAATAAAATGACTTGTGCTACTGAAATATTTTTGACGTTGGGTAAACTAATGTATTAAGAATTAATAAGAATGAAAAATGAAAAATAACCCTTTTTTCTTCACTCTAAATTTGATATAAGGATACATGAAATAACATTCTCCACCTTTATTTAATAATGTAATGATTTTGTATCATTGAACTCTTGCACCAGGTGTTTTTCTCATTGGGAATTGATAATATTTACTCCATTACCATCTGTACTACTTTCCAGGGGTCCAGACTGAGCAGAACATGAATGGAACACCTCAGTGTTTCCTGCGTATCACTTTGCAACATTGAATATCGCTGCAGGTTTATTGACCCGAAACTGTTGTTTTATTGAACTTCCTCTTGAGAGAAACAGCGAGTGGCAATGGCAAACAATGCGCCACTTGCTGCCTCTCTCCAAGAAAATGGACGACCTCAAATGGCACAGAGACTTATACAAGGTCCCATGTGTGCTAAACCAGGAGGTGGGAAACACGATCTGCCCTTTTATCACATTTTCTCCCACTACATATATGGTGTGGTGGGAATATCAAGAAGGACGAAAATAAGAGCTGGGGTCCTCAATCATATCCAGAAAGGGCTGGTTTTTAGGTGCAGACTTCCATTCCAAGCAAGCAGGTACACACTAATCAAGATCCTTAGCAGAGACTCTAATGGCTGATTAGTAGAATCAGGCGTGTAACTGCTCGGTAACCCGGATTCGAAAGCCTGCGCCCACACCGGCCCTTTCTGGATAAGTTTGCGGACGCCCCCCCCCCGATTAAGACGGAACCCACTTCCACATCCAGTGTCGCTCTTGCCAGGCGAGCGGTCTCGTGTCGCCACATCTTCAAGCACACCAGGAAGCTGACCAGATACAGGATCATGTTGATGAAGATGAAGGCCGTGCCGGCGATCTGGCCTCCCTCCACCCTGCAGAGGCCGGCCATCAGCGGGTTGAAGCCCACCGTCATGTAGCACAGCCCGCCGCGGTTCAGGTCGTTGACGTAGACGACCCCGCCCGCCATGTAGAGCAGGAACATGGCCAGGTTGATGATGGCCTCCGTGAGGGGCCACCACTGGGAGTCCAGGAGAATGGTGCGGTAGTACATGGTCAGCCCCAGCACCAAGAGGATGACGGTCACTATCCAAGCCAGACCGCCGACCACTATCACAAAGGGGGTCATGGGTCCGTTATAGTTGTACCCCGTTGTCCCGTATCCGCCGTATCCATAACTGGGACCCTGCAGTCCGTACAGGTTGTACCACTCGCTGTCCTTCTGGATGTACGCGCACACGCACGCGAACACCATCCCCCCGAACAGGAGCTGAACTCCACTCAGGAGCCTCAGCAGACCTGGCCAGGACTTCATGTAGGAGTATTTCAGCTGGTAGACTTCCAGCTTTTCGGCGTAGTACTGGGCTGGGTGGATGCTCGTCAGCTCCGACCCCTCCAGTGGGTCCTGGAAAAGTTGGTCTCCGTGGAAATAGCCCGGGGGGCTGTCAGTAAACAAGGGCTTCTGGGACCTGAGGGAGTCCTGAGGGTCCCAGAATCTCTGGTTTAGCAGGGGAGTCACTGGTGGGCTGACTCGAGTCCCATTGGGCAGGATGATTATTTCTCTTGCCTCGTGCTGAGGCTCATCACCCTTCCTCAATTTCCTGAAGAGCCCCCGCCATGACTGGGGGAGGAAATTTCTCGTCTTCTTCTTCTCCTGTGTTCCTTCGTCCTCCTGGTCCTCCGATTGGTCGACCAGGGGGCATCTGGGAAATGCGGTGCTCTCACTGGAGCTTGTAGTCTCCTCTTCGTCCGGGATCCTCGACGAGGCGTGCGCTGAAAACGTAGTGTGAGGGAACTTTGTTCCTCCGTTGATCTTTGGCGATCTCTGTGTGGGAAGACCTTCATCCGAATCTTCAAACGGATCGAGGAGAGGTCTTCTTTTCCCTCTATTCTCTGGGCTGCCCCTGGAAGAATTGGGGGCATCTACAGATGTCATGCTTTGGTCCTTTTACGTTCAGGGTAGGATGTGGGAAGTCTTGGCAGCCTGATTGTCCATTGAGCTCGCTGTAGGGAGATAAAGTGTTCCTTTTAAAGTGTTTGTCTCGATGTGCGGGCCATGTTTTGAATAAGATTAACTAATTAGTTTCAAGCTCACAGTCCATTTCTGAATTTTCGGAATATATAATTGTAAGATAAATATATTCTAAATGAGTTTGCTGTAATTATCAAGGTTGTGATGTTATGAAAATTATGATAATGTGTACGTGTTAATAAAATTAAGTCAAATATTTCATTTTGATAATAAATAAATAAACCTGAATTTTAATAAATTGACTTGATTATAATATACTTGTCTGTTTCAATAATTATAGCGAGACTGTGTTCAGCTAAACATGAACAAATGAGATATTATAACGGGAACAATGTCAGTGTACAAATGTTATCTGTCAACATGACGTACTTCTGATCAACAAGGAAATACTAAAGTTCTTTTTACCACAGCTTTGTCAACCTACTTTTCCCTTTTTTGAGCAAGAAACTTTTTCACGAAGCCACCGTATGTAGTGTCAGAATCTATTCAATTATTAAACTGCAAAGAATACGAGAGCTCAGTGCTCATAGTGTTCACACGCCGAACACACCGTGCGCTTACATATGAAGTCCTGCCTTCTCACCATACCTACATGGTTGTGCTACTTATGTCAATAACAAAGAGACCCTTAACTGGATTTTAGCTCAGAACTACCAGACAAATGTTACCGATAGTGTACTTTAAACCAACTGGCTGAAACAACTGCATTTGTCACCGCAAAAACAAAATATTTACTTTTCTTCAAAACAGCCTTTCAGATTGTGCCAAGGTAGTACCGGCAGTCAGAGAGGATGAAAATATTTATCAAGTTCTAGTTCTATTGACCAGGAAAAGGGCTCCTTGGTCAAAAAAAAAAGAGCAGAGTTTACAGTACCTTGTTGCTGGAGGCCAGACCAGTTAGCCTAATACGACAGTTATCTGAGAGGGAAAGAGGTCTGTGCTAAAATGGCCGCTCTCAAGAGCAGGCCCTTCAGGTGACCGGGAGCAGTTACGGTATTGAGAGAGAAACTCCAGCTTAAAAATTAAACCTGGTGAGCCCTCTCGAGGCTGGCACTGCAACATTAAGGGATGTTAGGGAGTGGGTACAAACACACATACACATGTAAAAACATAAAAAAAAATAATTCTATGTAATCTTACATTTTATGTACTTCTCACAGGAGGAAATGCTGGGGTTTAGCGAATAATTATGGACTTGTCCTCCTTGTGGTAAATAAGTGCTATTGTTGCATTGTTGCTTTGTTGTAAAACTCCAGGTCTGTGGTTTCAACTCCACTGATTGTGTCACAAGTCCTATGTGCATACAATACATACATGTGCATGCACGTGTGTGTGCGTTTGTGTGTGTTTTCATCAGATTTACATCATATATAATAAATGCAAATAATAGTAAACTAGCTGTATTTCTGCCCTGTGAAATAGTTTGATTATCTTGATAAATAAGACAAAAGCTAAAATAATATGAAACATTGTTCCCAGTTTAGATTCACAGTTAGAATATTTTTTATTGTTTTATGAAAAGTAGCATTGCACATGATTTAAGAATATGTTATATGTTTATGTACATATTCATTAAATTAAGCGTCCATTCAACATTTATTTAAAAAATGAGAATTATTGAGAGATGAATATCCGTGCTGAAGTGGAGCACAAAGGCCTGCATATCTCTCTTTCCTTTCACCGCTGTGCACGTGAATCCACAGCGGCAGCAGGATCCATACTAAACAGATCCCAGGCATAAGATTCCTCTTCCTCATTACTTCTTCTTCTGTTGGTCGGGCTAATTTATCTCCAGAGATTTGATTAACTGAGATCCTTCCCCGGTTAACCCCTGAACTTCCAGATTCCTCCAGTTAAATAATAATGATTAAAAAAAACACTCAGCCATGAAACTGCTAAATTTATGGATGTGATTTATTCTGTAACAATTTAATCAAATAAATTATGATTTTTAAATCTGCATATAATCATTTTAAAATGAGAAGTTTTCATTAAGTTCTGCCAGCAGGGGGCAGCAGTTACCTGTGAGCCAGTAACCATTATGACTGAAAAGGCTCTCTCTCTCTCTCTCTCTCTCTCTCTCTCTCTCTCTCCCTCCCTCCATCTCCCCCCCTCTCCTTCCATCTCCCCCTCTCTTTCTCTCTCTCTCTCTCTCTCTCTCTCACTCCCTCCCTCCATCTCCCCCCCTCTCCTTCCATCTCCCCCCTCTCTCTCTCTCTCTCTCTCGCTCATATTCCAATTGAGTTGCTTTAATGGCCAGAGAAAGTATGCTACCAGCTAATAATATATAATACATGAAAATATATCACTATGATTGCTTCATTATAGTGCACTTTTTTACCTTAGTTAACTCTAGTTGTTCTTCAGGCCATCAGCCATTGCCCAATATTGAGCAGTCAGTGATTCCTCTCTGTCTCTTTCTAGGTCACTCATCTCTGTGGAAGAAATATGATAATTATTACAAACGTTATTCTCTGCAGATTTTCTTTTCTCTTTCTTTCTTTCTTTTTGAAAAAAGAAAACATTCTGAGGTTTCAAGAAACATATGTATCTTACAAAGGAAAATAATTACAGGAACCACAGAGGATGGCGTAGCATGCATACAGCATCACCATGTCTTATGGTGCCATTAAAATGCATATATTTTTCTATTAGATCCAATATGACCCTTATCAGAACTATTAGATTTATTAGATCTATATTTAAACATTTAAAAAAGTGGGGTCTGGGGATCTGGGCTTAATTGGTGCACATTTCAGCAGGTCACACTTACCTGGCTGTTACCTTACCTGCTTAATTATGTGATAGAACCCCCTGAAATAATGTTTTCTTCTTAAATGTAAATCATAAGCATGAAAAGTAATACAACTAAGAACAACGGAAATATTAATGAACATATTTTATAAAATGCGACATTAGAGGCTTTCTGTGACAAAAGCTAGCCCATCACTGCTTCTTTGGTCTCTCTCTCTCTCTCTCGCTCTCTCTCTCGCTCTCTCTCTCCTCCTCCCTCCCTCCATCTCTCTCTCCCTCCCTCTCTCTCCCCTCCCTCCCTCCATCTCTCTCTCTCTCTCTCTCTCTCTCTATCTCTCTCTCTCTCTCTCCTCCTCCCTCCCTCCATCTCTCTCTCCCTCCCTCTCTCTCCCCTCCCTCCCTCCATCTCTCTCTCTCTCTCTCTCTCTCTCTCTCTATCTCTCCAGAATGCGAGGGCGCTGCAGCCCTGTAGTAATGTCCCTAGAAGGTGTTTCCTCAGTCATGTGTAAAAATGCTCAGGGCCTGAGCCCTGAAATAAGGGTCGCTTTCAGATCTGCTCATGACACTCCCTGCTCGTCTTTACTGAAGCACAGGAGGACAAACTGTCATGTTCTATTTGACATTTGATCACAAAAAAGATCATTCAAAAATATATATTCGAAAATATACATTACTGAACTAAGGTTTACTCCTCGTTGTTAAATTGGTGATTTAACAAATGTTTTTTTGTCCATTCTTTTTTATTGCATGATATACATGAATACAACAAAATATAAACGTTTATATAATTCAAACCAAAATTATGACAATGCAATATATTGAAATATATCACACATAAATGTCCACTGCCCAGAGCTATGTATAGGCCTCGCTTGTGACTTTCTCCTGCAGTCCTGCAGAGTTTGAGACCTGAGCTTGGCTGAGCTTCCTGAAGCCAGACCCTTCTACTGTGGGACCTGAGAAACAGCCTCCTGACTACAGTGTCCTCAAAATACATACTGCATCGACTGCATCGACAATCCTCTCTGATTTACGGGACCTTCCTACCGAACCCTCTATGGACCTCCCACACAGTTCTGTGGAACCTCCTAAAAAGTATGGTTTACGTCCTGAAAATGCGCACCCAAATACAGTCAGCGAAACCACAGAAACAAGCATATCTTCCGGGGCTTTTTAGTACACTACATTTAGAGAAAATGTTGCCTACTTAACAATTTTCTCATCCAGTGCACTCAGAAGTAGGCAAGTAAATTGTTTTGGAGGCAGGCTCCACTCTAAATAGCTTCTCAGGATGACAGCATGCACTCCGTCTCATACGTGCACTGTCATTCTGTCGTCTTCTGCGTAGGGAGTCAATGCCGCGCATTGTTTAGCATACCGTAATGAGGACAAGGATGCAGTGAGCTGGGAAAACTTTCCATTGTTACCGCTGCCTCTCTCATCCCTGCTGCTCATTATCAAATCAATGTGAAGAGTGCTTCAGCAGAGCTAGGCCTGGGCACGCGCAATCACTCTCTGTTTCTCTCTCCCAAATATGACACAATCGAGGCGGCGTTAGACTATATCTCCCACCTTTGTCATCATTTTGCGACTATCTGACAAATCTACCGAAAGCGCGACCGGTCCTTGGGAAGTAGGGGAGACCGCCATTCCGTGGGTATTTGTAAATGTACATTTCAGGACGGAGCTTAAGCTCAAAATGAGCGTGCCAGTGAAGGTGGGTTAGGGGCTGCAGGATGAAAAATAACAGTGTTCCCCCGGCTTGTCTGATATCTACCAGTGCCACATTATACGTGATTTGAATTAAAATGCGATAATTACTCCAAAACCCCAGCGCTGTGCCGACGCAGTGCTCGGTTCAGCAGAAACGGCTCACATACGGCACCGGGCCCACGGCTCCAGCTGTTGGCCGAGATAAAATTGAGAGGCACCTTACAAATATGTGAACAAATGGAAGTCGTGCAGAAATCTGTAGAACCGGTCTGACACAGCGGTGAATTGGCCTGACCCGCGCAATATTCCTGTGCCGGCACTCAGGGCTTCCGGTCGCTAGCGAGGAGAACGCGGGAGAAACGATTCCGGGCCAGAATGCAGCGCGAGAGCAGCACGGCGGTGTGTATGGAGAGCCGAGAGGCGAGGCGGTGATTTGAAGCTCCAGGCGGTGCAAAGTGCCTTTTTTCAGGAGTCAAACGGTCCTGGGGCACTGCCGTGTCAAAGCTTGGGGGGGGGGGGGGAACACATTTTTAATGTTTCATTCCGTTTCCATCAGGCGACCCGAGGTGGAGCGGCGATTGATGCAGAAAGTGGGGGGGGGGTGGGGGGGAGGGGGGGAGGGGCGCTGAGGGGATTCATCAGTGGCGGCGATATGAATTCGAGAGAGGCAACCGCTCTGTCACCGGGAGAGCACTCCCTAACCACACAGATGAGTGCTCCTGCCCTCTCAAAAAGGGCTTTTCCGAAGGATACACATCAACTGGCAAATCTCCGGCAGGAAGTCGCAAAACGGGAAACAAAAAATTGTTTGTCTGACGTCCCCTCCGAAACGGGACGTTTTTTCGCGCGCCGCAAGAAACGCGGAGGGTGTCTCCGCGGGAAACTATTTTTAAACCCTTCCTCGCGGAAGATTGGTGAATAATTGATCGTTCGCATGTCTCTGAAGTGTACGCGAGGCTGAATGTGACTCGGTCGCCCCGCTGGTGCTCGACGGATGACGTCTGTCGAGTGGGGACGGGGAGTCTGTTTCTCAGACTCCGGCAGAAGGCATCAGGGTCAGGCTCCATTTGTTATTGTCTGGACGGCCAGGGAAGCCATCAGAAGGGGCTTCCTTTCCAATCACCAGAGCTGGCCAAGAGTTCCCAGAAACCCTTCCTGAGAGGAGAGAGATATCTGATAATGTCCCGCCTGCCTTGGCCTGCCCACCTTTCTCAGACTACCGTATGTAGGGGCGCCTGCAGGATTCTCGTTATCAATAACATGCAGATGTTGTAGATAACGTGAAATAATTTGTCATAGAAGTTTGCGATTAAATGAAAGTGCCTGGGTTGTTCCATTTCAAATTCACTAGCATTTTAATATTTTTTTCCATTGTATAAAATAGAACAAATGAGAAAAACCTTGGCACATAGAGGTGCATACCTGCAGGCTTGTACAAAAGGACTGCAGGCATTTCAAATGGTTCTCCATCGTGTTTTAATAGCTAATGTATTTGCTTCAAAATTCTTTGCGGTGTGATCTGTGGGTTTAATCTTTTTGTCTATTTGAAGGCTGAACCAAGCCACAGAAAATAAAAAATCAAAGACATACTAAACACAAAATTTCAAAACACAAACTTGTAAATAAGCACACAAACACACATACAAACACGCCCACACACACACACACACACACACACACACACACACACACACACAATACATACATTAGAACTCCTTTCATTATTAAAACATAAAATGATTACATCATTACAAAGAACGCGTCATCTGGACATTGTTGTCATTACTCAATAGTTCCAAAGACCTTGTGGTAAACTGCACATCGATTTAAAAGGTATGAATGCCATAAATATAATAACACGCACTGTTCAGTTCAAGATGGTATAGGTGAGGTAACTATTTTTATGTCCACTTTTACACTACTAGATCACACGGGAATAACCGCAGTGGGAAAGTGGAAACTCACGGGTGCAATGTCGGACATTTGCATCAGCCTCAATGGTAATCTAAAAGTCCTGACCCCAAATGGGATATGTTGTTCCCCACAGTACAGAACGTTGAGGGAGGTTTGCTAATGACGATAATTGATGCAGTTACACATTTCGACATTCTCTGTCTGAGGCTTCTTGCAGCGGTGGTGTATTGATGAAGGAAGTATTTCTCTGCCAGATCCTGCCCCGGCTGCACCCTAATGATAGCGGATAAAAGGTGAAAAATTGCCCTTAAATGCACTGCAGCGTTATAGACATCAAAGGGACAGCATGCGATAATTCAAAGTGTAAGTGCTCTGCATCCTTCCACAGCTTTTAGGCTGACGTATGACAGGACCAGTAAGTTATAGACTTCAGTGCCGTTACATACCAGTGTGGCTGATATGTAAAGGCACATAGGTGTCTCCCGTGCTATGTTCTCCACACAACATAGTCAGCGTTCTTAGCGCTTCCGCATTAAATCTGATAAATTGTCACTTAATTAGTGTGCAGTACAATGTCCAGTGTTAATACAACTCTAACAGAGTTTGTGTGAGTTAAATAGGGTCCATATGAACGGTCCACAAGTGAATTTAATAATTTTACTGTTTGTGTGGTGTTGATGAAATTGAGAATTCAATAATTGCATAATTGTTGCTTTCCAATCAAGAACCTGCCCAAGGATAGAGTGGGGGTATCCGGGATTCAAACATACAACCATGTGGTCATGGCTCAGATGAAAAGCATTTTAACACCTGGAATTTGCTAAAAATAACAATTTTACAAGAGCATACAGGACCACATACCTTTGATTGTGTTATTGACAATTCGTCTTGGATTATTGACTGATGGAATTTTGGTGCATGTCTCTTTTTAAAACTGCAGTTATTGCAGAGTGAAATTATACACACGTCCTCACATAATCAAGAACAGAACTAAAGGATTTAATTCCTGAAGAATACAAAGGTATCTTTTATCCCATGCCATCCTTTTATCCAATGCCATCTTGAGTGGGCCACCTTGTTCATGAATTGGCTACTTATTGGCCATGTCTTTATGGAAGGGATATTTACTAACACTCCTGACAATACCTAAGGGAGCGATACCCTGTTTTTCCTTGGCACGCACACCATTGCTTCAAAAGCCACCCCGCTACTCAGGGAGGAGTACCCAAGCCATCTCATCTCTTGTTTATATTACTGGAGCCTTTTTGTTTTTCCTGAATTATTCACCAGCCTCTCTATTTTTTAACATTCAAATACACTGCTTCCATTCCGCAGCTGTCACTAAGAGAATGTTTCATCGGCCTAATTGAGGCCCGCGCCGCTTAAAGAGATCACGTAAGATCCGCGCTCCAGCTTGGCACGCTGCCCCGGGGTTCCCCGAGAGAAAGTCCCGCCAGGAAAGTACTTGGTAGCGCTCTCAGTGTGTGGGTCTGGGGCCATGGGGAGCGAGGGAAAAAAAAAAACCCTGCAAAACACACAGCACACAGACGTCACTGCCAGGCTGGCTTCGTTCGTGGCTGACAAAGCTAAAAACGCGTCCTTGTGTTTCGCGCCATGTGTCTGGATATCTCCATAATTTATCACAGTCCCAGTTTCGCCGTGGAAAAAAAAGCCTGTGGAGATTGCATGTATTAATTGAGCGAGAAATTCCACGTATCCTTTTGAAGCGGTCCAATTTGCTGTCAGATTATGTTGATTGTTGTGCATTTTAAGCAGCTGACTTTTTTTTGTTGGAAAAGCCTTTGGATGGAGGAGCAGGTTTATTTGGGTCTTCCCCTGCATCGCAGGGCTCAGGCATATTGAGAGAATTAGACAGGGAATTGGAACCCCCAGAGCATCAGCCACGCTAATGAGCTGAACTGATGGATGCGTGATTGACAGGGACTCCCCACTAGCCTCCACAGGGCTTCAAAGCGTAAGCAGTCTCTCACTATGGATACATTATTCTTTCTAATAGCCCACCGTTTTTTCTTCTAAGCACCCAATTATTAATTATCCCCCATTTCCGCCCTCGCAGATATCATTCATCACCTTGTATTTACCCAGAACCCGATTAAATGTATATATTGAGTGTTCATTTAATTTTGACCTTAACAATGTAAAATATGGGATTTAGGGACGCACGCACATTATTTATCCTTGGTTCTCGCTTCGCGCAGCATCCGTGGCGGTAATCACGTCATTCATTCCAGTCGCCTTGGATAAGTGCATCATCATTACCATCATAATGATCATTGCCATGACGACAACGATGATGATGATCGCACTATGAAGGGGGAAAATACGCGTTCTCTTATACCCAAAAATCTTTAGTTAGCCTTTGAAATACTAATCAGATCCGACACAGGGTTCGGAAAAGCAACTTGTAATTTATTCTAGTTGTGACCCGATGGCTGCGTCCGAAGGTTTTTCACTCGGGGCCGATGCGTCTTTAGGTCACCATTGGTTGGTGTTCCCTGCCTGATGCGTTTCATTTCTAAAGGTTGTGCTGGAGGGTGTCTGTGAGTGGATTCCCTTTCTTCTTGGTAAATGTTAGGCTTCAAAGGCAGCTGGGGGTTTCAAACAGACAGTTATGGTCCTACAGAGAGAGCCTGCCCCCCTCCCTCCTCCCTCCCTGCCCTGACACTCTGACAGACGGGTCACATAAAAAGCCATCTCTTTAACCCCAGAGGCACTGCCTCAGCAAAACCTCTCTTTACACACTGCTGCCCTGCCTCAATTCAGATGCCACCGTACTGCAATGCCTGGATTGAGTTCTATTCGGCTTGGCTCATCAACAGACAGTGAGCCTGGAGTAGCCACAGATACAGGGAACTGGTCCTGCTTTTGCTGTTTACCCAACCAGCGACATCATAAACCAGCTTTGGATAAAGCGTCAGCCAAATTACATGTCGCATCAAAATCGGTAGGGACACATAGCCAAATGGAACATTGACCTACTATGAATAAAGGAAATGCAAGAGCACATTTTCCTCCAACAAGAGCTTGATTTTTAGTCGATTATAGAAATGGCCAACCTTTTCCTCTGTTCCCTGTCAGTTCTGAATAAAAGTGAAGCACTGAATTGTTCATAATTAATTTCCATTTCATTTCATTTTGTAGTGTGCTCCACCCCTCTTTAGTGTAATTGACTGTGTTCAATTTCTAACCGAATAAAGTAACATAAACTCTGAACAGAAACGCTTCCACCAGAACTTAATGTCTGTTCAATGGTAGTTTTTCTCCCGCGGAATGTGGTTTGTGATTATAGTTGCTTATTGACTATCTCAGACACTAAAACACTTTGATTGATGTGAATCAGTAATTATAGAGAAAAAGACAAATAACTGCAAAACGTCCCTGTGTTCGGAAGACCGTGTTAGCTCTGAACACCGGCGTATCACCCTGCCCGGTTCACAGTCTCTCGTTAGCAACAGCTTCCCCACCACAATGTCATAGTGGAGCACTATTACCATGCCACTGTATACTGAAATGGATTGTGTACGTGACTCGTACCAAGTTTTTATGAAAACGGAAGGAATTCTACTTTACACACACACAAAAACCAAAGCTGATCTGGAATTATTTGTGTAGACATGAAATTTGCACTGTTCAGAACATGGTGAGCTAATTTGGTGTTCAGAACACGTTGTGTTTACAACGTTACCCGCTGTTCCCGGTACACGATCGGCCATTCTGCACCTTCTGTTGTACAGTCGGCTGTATACCGACTGTAAAAATGTACCTACCTCATTATCAAAGGTTTGGCTTCAACCATGGTGCTGAAACTGGTATATGTTGTAGCCTGTAGTGAGAATTTAAGCCCATCACAATAATAAAAATGAAAAGAAAAAAGCCTGTTGAAACTTGGGTCCAGTTGGACCCGGAACCTCACTAATCAATGGGAAATGTGATATTGGATCATTTCTAATGCTGTAATTGCACTCAGGTCTCTCATGTCTAAGGATCTTTAGACATCGACGATGGATTATAATGCTGCAGAGCCAGAACCAAGAAAAAAAAAAACTTTCAAATTTCTACTTCTGAATTGCATTACAGAGTAAAGATCCCTTGCCCTTATTTCCTCTGCAGTATAAATGATACTGATAGCATGGAAATGGTGCCGGAACAACCCCTCTCCTCAATTCAAACCCAGTTTGAGGCCCTCTGAGTATTGCAACCGGTTATGAAATAGAATAACATTAGACAGCACTAAATTCTCCAAATGGCCCACACCACGGCTACTTCAGAAGAAGGAAATATTTTTCACTCGACTTGACTTTCCAAGATCCGCCCATCATTCCTCTGTGGTGTTTTAAAAGCTTTAAAATACTATGCTGAACAGCCTTACTGCTGCGATACAGTAAGTGAAATGGGACGATATATAACAGGCCAGGGTTGTTTTCGGTGATGGAGCAAGCGTCCGTTAACCTTTGGGAGACCCTGCTATATCCCTACACTGTCTGCCGCAATTGGGTTCAGTGCATTAAGTATGTAACAACCAGTGGCAGGTTCCATGACCTCAAATCCAAACTTTCCACTGCAAGCACTTGGTTATAACATGGACCATAACAGCTGAGTCCACATTTTAAATCTATATGAAACCCAATGAATAATTCAATCAAAGATCCATTCGTTCAGTCATTCAGTGTACTTTACTTTTTGTCATGCAATGCATTTAGACATTATGGTGGGAAACACATAAAAATGTATGCCCAGGGAGTAAAGAACATACAATTTTATTATTTTTGTGTATCAAATATTTAAACGTATTTATTGAGTCTGCTCTAGAAATGCTCTTGTCCAACAAGTTTTTTTTATTTTTTTATTTTTTTTTAGCATGGTAGTTTTATGTGACATAAAAGAAAAGACGAAAAAGCATTTATTTTAATTATTAATGAAATTGGATTTTAAAAGGATTCGTCCTTATCTGTGCTCTCTCTGTCTCTCTCTCTTAGTGTAGGGCATGAATGCATACTGTACGTCACGGTTGGCTTGTTTGAAGTATCTGCACTAAAGATAGAAGGGAGCCGCTGTGGTAAGTCACGGCACTAGTATAGAGACATTGCTGTGTAAGCAGCGGGAGGTTTATTGAGGTCTGCGGGTTTATTTTCAGCGATATCGCCGCGAAGGCAGAATAAACCCCAGCCTTTAAATCAAGTCTAAACAGCTGAAATCGGGGAGACTGTAAGTGCATCATCAGATTCTCCGGTACCTGCCTCTTCAGGAACGGAAGGATGCACGAGGGAGAGGCGGGAAGAACAGAAACCGCAAGACTCTCCCGGGATTCTCCTGTGCGCGAAACAAAAACAATACCCGAGTCTTTGGAAAAGAGAATATGGTGGGATTCCACTCTCACGCTCTCCTCTCTCTCTTTCTCAAATCAATTTTTCTTTGTCTCCCTTACACAGAGAGAAAGAGAGGGGGAGAGAGAGACTCACGAAAAATGGTTTTAAGCAGGAATCTATACATAGTAAATGGAGAAGCTAAATTTAAATCCTTCAAATTGGCTACAGTGTGCATTTCTTATCCATAACTTCTCACAAGATTACCATTGTTCACATGGATGTATTCAGTGCTACATATACATAGTCCGCTCAGCTGTTTCTTGGACAGCTGTGTGTCTCTGTATCATCAGTTAATGCAAAAGAAGCTAACAGAAGAGTTGATTCTAGGTGTGGAATTTATATTTGGACTCTGTTACTCTTGTTTCTCAACATGAAGACCAAATACTATCAGCGCCAATGCTAATAAAGCAGCCCATCCAGGGCTTAAATATGAGAACACACAAATCAGAGACAGCCAAAACATTGGGTTTGTCAAAACCAACTGATTGATACATTATTAGGAAGCACAAAAGCACTGGTGACCTCAGCAATAGCAAACAACCTGGTAGACCACAGAAGACCATTGTCACTGGTGCCTGAAGAATTATATTCAACTGTGAACAAAAGCCCCTCATCAACTGTTAAACAGAAGTACACTCTCCAGGATGTAGGCATAGATGTAGACTGCCATACTGTGAAGACCACACCAGCCTGAGGGATCACTGCAACATGTGAACCACTGGTAAGCCTGAAGAACAGTATAGCCAGGTTAGAGTTCCACCTTGTGTTGCACCTTGTGGTGAACAATGAATGGACAACATAGTGCATGTGCGTGTGTGTGTTTGCTTGTGTGTGTGTGTGGGTGTGTGTGCATGGCTTCTGAGTAATCTGACAGTATTAGTGCGGATAAATACACAATCTTGTGAAAATGCGGGGGAAAAATTATATCTGCATGACATAGCTGGACACGTCTGCCAAAACCTCTTCCCCTTCAAGGGAACTTCAGCTCATGTCATTCTCTTCTAGTGCTCCACGTATCCGCAAACTGCAGTTCCTCCCGTGGCCTCTCTGTGAACCCCGACATGCACTCGTCCCTCCGAGACGGACCAAGCGGATCGCCCGGCTCACACCGCCGGTGGAAGTCCGTGCAGGTGATGCACCGAAACCGAAGAGTCATTTCCTGGGCGAGTCAGGAGGGGGAACCCCAGGGAGGAAACCGGCGTGCGTGCGGGGTTCCACGGTGACGTCCGCGGCCTGTTGTCTTCTCCTCCTGTGGGCGACACTGCGCCGTTATGCGTGTCATGAGTGCTGTCCCTCTCCCGCTCACTCACAGGAAGTCCTCCGGGGGGGGACACAGCGGCTTCCCGACGGGATGATTCCCAAAAGGATGTCTCGAGGTGTTTTTTTTCCAAGTTCCACCTTCGTCGGGATCAAAAGAAACAACCGGAAAGAAAGGAAAGGCGCTCGTGTTTCGTACAGTATCTGCCGTTTGTGTATTGCGCAGGTTTCTCTTTGTGTTTTCGTGTAGATTAGCCCTAGTTCCTCCCCATATAGACCTTCTCCATTTCTCCAGTGGCCGAAGCTCCACAGCTGGCCAAATGATTGGTTGATGCTTGACAGTTGAGGGTGATGGACAGGGTTGGTGGGTGGACAGTTGGCAGTTGGGTTTCCAGAATTTGAATTAGTCAAAACCAGACAGCAGCTGGAAGTGCTCAACTGATGGCGGACTAATGGGAGGGGGGGGGTTGCTATCAGAAATGATCAAGGACCGGGGGTGGTTGAGGGTTGAGACAAGACTTATTAGCTACAAATGGTACATTTTTTTTAGATCAGTTAAAATCGCTTAGTCACACTGGAAATTGTGCTGTTCTGTTGAGACCACAAACTGGACCTGCACAAATAATTTTAAATCTGGCCACTTCGGCATATCCACATACAAGGCTGTTAGCCGGACTGCATCTTTTCAAAGTGGCTGATATTGTCATACAAAGCTATTGTAGTGCTAAATGGCTAGCTACCCAGTTTGAACTCCGTTGATTAGCATACAGTATATGGCAAGCTAACATTAGCAATAGCTAATTGTACTGTCAAGACTCAAGACCAAAACTTTTCACATTTCATTGCTTTCAAACATAGCACACACACTTCCACGACTGACTGCATGCAAATTCACTGCATGGTTTAACCAAATTTGCACAAAAGGAAATGCACTGCGTTTAATCTGGACACTAACATTATACCAAAATCTTGGCTTTATGCCAACATAATTTCAAGTAACCACAGATGCATTTTTCATGCTGTTCCATGCTATTCCCAATGTTTTTGGACTATATTAGTAAATGGTCATGGAGATCAAAAGACAACAGACAAACTCGGTGAGATAGCCAATGGTTGTACATGTTGAATATTAGCCGGATCTTAAAGAACAGATCTTTGGTGCAAGATGTCTGGTCCACTAAGGGTTGTATGTCTCCTTGAAATAATGTATTCCTTCATTTCCTGAATGACCCCCCCCCCCCCCCCCTTTTTATCTCATTCGTTGTTTACCTTGTCCATGTTGTGCTTGCTTACTCATATTTATTTGAGAAAAACAAAGGCAGAAAGCAAAAAGTAACCACCATTTTTTCATTCATTACAGTTGATTTATTCCAGTGCTACTAGATATGCATAATGTGGCAGTGTATACAAAACAGGGATTATACATTTCATTTTTTAATTTTTATTTAGTCATTTTTGTTTTTCCTGTTTAAAAAATTATAAATCATCTGATGTCACTACCGAGAAATAATAGAGTTTAATAGATACTTACTTGTGTCTTCACTGTTGTATTTTGAACGGCTTATTAATCCAGTAATTAATTATTAGCAGTACAATTACGTTTGTTTCCCCCTTATTTTTTTAACACATTACTGTGACTTTTTGGCTGTTTACGGAAGAGCATGAAGAGGTCCTTGGAATCTGTTAGAAATGCTGGGGTCAAGCTGGAATGGGTCCTTCTAACGGGAGGAAAGAGGCAACGGAACCAAGGGCACACCAGGAAAAGGGGGAAGAATTGGACTAAGTGTCGACTCTGTATAGCTTGCAAGTATCATTGATAGCTTCAAGCCACACTATCCCCTGTGACACCCTCACTGAGGGCATACTCACAGGACTTAACTCTCACGGCCTTCCAAGAATGCAGAGAACCCCCCCCGCCCCCCACCCCACCCCACCCTCACCCCCCCCCCACCCCCAACACTGTTTCAAAAACACCATGGCATAAAGTGGACAATGGAGCAGTACGAGTATGCCAAAGTGATGCTTGGCTCCTCATCCATTCCAAAAGGAATCTGCTGACTATTTATTTCCTCAAATAGCAGGTGAAGTTTTGGAATAACAGCTTCTGTGAGGTTTGGCGACTATGTTCCAATTGTCATTTGGGCGGCACCAAATGTAATCCTGACTCAGGGACCGGTCTGGTTCACTGTTTACATTTTTGTGCGTGTTTTGAAAGCCCCCCGACTGGTTCATAACCAAACCAAACCTAACCTGTAGAAAAACGTAATGTTACCTCAGAAACAATTAGACTAGCCAGAAAGGCAGAGAGCTTGTATTCGGGTTTGAATGAAGTAAGCAGCTAGATGAGCGTGTACCTCATCATGGATGACAAAACGCAGGGTCTTGAAGGTTTCCCACCGATTTGGAATGACCACACAAACGATCACTTAAAAGCCCCAGGACTGGTTGGGCAGTCCGAAGTGGAGTAAAAATAGAGATTTATAGTGACCTGCACACCGTAGCAAATTAAGTTCAATCTCCCTGGCCTGACACTAAGGACGGTCACAGATAAAATGGCTCCCATTTTAGAGCTCGGGTATCTTTGCCCCGGGATAGTGCGGAGATAAACGTTTAAATGTGAGATATATTACAGCCACACTCATCGGAAAATGACGGATGGTCACGATCCTTCGTGGTTAAGGTACAGCACACTAACACAAGATATTAAAGCGCTGTACATATTTTTCCGACGAGCAGGTGGGACGGCCTTTTGTTTTTGCCATGGCCACGGCGAGAGAGGATCTTTATTATGGATGGGTGTGCCCGGGCGCTGTGATGGATAGTCCAGCCACATCATCAGCGAAGCACGCAATTCTCCACACGAGCAGAAGGCCAAAGCTATTCCGCATCGCACCGGAGCTCTGGCAGCTTCGCTGGGTCAAAGGGAAAGCAGGAGGAGGAGCAGGACCCGCAGAACCAAGGCCCGTTCCAGGCCGATACTTCACAGAGAAGGAGGACGCAGCCGAGAGTGGTCCGTCCCGCATTACGCTCATTCGATTTGGGCCTTGAAAAGCTAATCTGTCTCTCTCGTGAATTGATTTCATATCAAAAAAGGCATCCCGTTTCTTGTATTTTTCATCAAAACCACATCCTTTCTGTGAACTCCCGCCTTTCGGTATCGTTTTACATCTTCTCCATTTCCTTAAGTGCAGCGTTTCATACACTTATCCGAACATCCTTCACCTTATCGGGCCTATCCTGCAGGGAGTCGGGGGTTCTCTGAAGCTTTCAGACCTAAGGAAGCAGGACGCTGACGCTCTTGTTTTGCGATGGATGTTATCTGACCAATAAGCGAGAGCAGGAAAACGACCGTTAAAAACTACATTATGGGTGAAATTTCGGTAATTGTAAACGCAGATTCGGATTACGATTTGTAGGTTTTTTTATTTTTTTTGCTGCCGTGTTTTAAAGTTTTCACATTAATAAATACAGATTCACACTCTGGGTTCCGCCCCTTGGGTTTTGGAGAATGTGTGCGAATGACTAGGAGCCATGGTGTTTTGAAACAGCACCTGTATCTTTGTGTAGCAGACACTACATATAAGGTTTACATTTCACCTTTCCCACAGAGGACAGGGTCTAGTCACAAAGCTGTAAGACATCCTTTCATGCACAATTCTGTTCTTCCGGGCTCTACGTCTCTTTCCAACATCACGGAATAAATGGGTCAGAATGCATCATCATCATCATCATCATCATCATCACTGTCACCAGAATAATTGGAGAATATTTTAATGAATCACAGCAACTCAGACACCACCTGAGGTGGTCAGGAACAACCTTGGGCATCACCAAATTGCTCCATGTGGTTTCAGTAATAGTAGAGCTTTGTATGCACAGGAGTTACAGCTTTGTCAATACAATTGTGTTTTTCTCAGACCTTTAAAAACAATGAATGTTATTCAATACTATTTTTTTGTCATGATTGCAGATATTTGAACCGTAGTGGCAGGACTGGGCTCCAAATCAGGGACTGTTAAAGCGTATCAATGTGTTTCATGTCTGTATTGTATTTAATTACTCGTCTCGTTGTGTATTCGGTATTTTCTTGCGGTTTTTAAGACATTTAACTAGGAATGCATGTTTTGATCACTTTGCTGCCACACTGTTGTAACATTATAGATCTGATCTACTACCTATAAAAAAATCCTAGGTAAATGATAAAAAAATGAATTATCTGTAAAAAAAAACAAAAAGAGAAGGAAAAAAGAAAAAAATATAACATAAGCCATCCCAAAGGCTAGCTCCATCACCATTTGCATTGAAACATGCAAGGGGGCGGGGTTTGTTCCTCAGTTCTCTCTCTGTCACTCAAAAAAAAAAGAAGAGCAAAACAAAATGAAAACAAAAGAACCGCCCATCTACAGTGGGTGTGGCCCAAACCGCCCATCACCAGGTGGGTGTGGCCTGCTGTCCGTGCCGTAGGAGAAGATCCAATCCCTGGAGAGCGTGGGAGGGCCCTTGGATGCTCTGACGTGTCACGAAAGGAGAGGATTTGAGAGCAATTCAGACTTTTTTTTGTGTGGAATTTTAGAGTTTTAAAATGTATGTTTTCTAATACATATGTGTGCAATGACAACAATGTATTGCGTGTTACCTGGGAAGGATGGAGGAAAAAAAAAAAAAGGTTGTTTTCAGACGCTGACAAATTTGACATCAAAGCTTTGTTTTAAAAATTGGTAGAGGAATGTATTTGAGGAAGGAATGCAATATTTGCCTTTTTTTCACCAGCCTCAGCATACAAAAATGTGATATCGACATTATTACCAAGGGCTGGGACTATGGCAGTTTCACACCATTAATGCATCTTTCTGCATGGGCCAGATGCATTAATGGATAAAGTATGGTCCTGTCGTGTAGTAATGGAAAGTTGCACCCTTGCTGTAGTTTTCCGAGTCCTCTCTTAAAACACTTACATGCACATGCATATCATGGGAGCGTGTGTTTCTGCCATTCTTATCAGCGTATTTAATTTAATTATAATAAATATAGGTAAAAAAAGGAGATATGAACCAATTCCCAGAAATAATTTGTCTGGATAGGTTTGCTCCAGATTTCTAAATTTCTAAAAAAAACTAAAACTTTTGGCTATTTGGCTACTATTGATGGGCTAACGCAATTTGGTATATCCACCCACAGGTGCATTGGTCCTTATCCCCCACAGACGTCCCTCTGAGAAATGCAAGGTATTCAACATTAATTAAATGGCACTGCAAATGACATGCCAATCTCTTCTCATACGAAAAGCTGTTTGCACCGATTTTTTCCATAATGCACACATTTCGGAAATTTTTGTATGAAAGTTTTAGGTCAGCATCGCTGGACTGTATATATGATTTCCTGTTTCACAATTGGTCACATCTTAAGGAATGCCCCGCTCGGTCTCCAGCGTCCCGGCTGGCGGTTATTGCACTCTGAGGTTGTTTTTTTTGTTGTTGTTTTTTTTAAACTGACGTCAGAGCATCCGAAGGCCCTCGCAGCTGGCAGCAAGGGAAAGCTGTGATACTGGGTCACATGACGGGGGACGTCCGCCCGCCTGGTCTCCTTCCCGGGCTGGTGAGCAGGGTTCTCCGTGGCCGTCCCCACCTCGGCACACCCCCTCCGAGGCCCCGCCCTGGCAGAGCGCGGGCCCTTCCCTCTTCCCGTTCCCGTCGTCTCGTTTTAAGGATTTTCTCCGGTGTGATAGCCAGCTTCACCCCAGCACCCTGAACTCAGTCAGTAACTATACAAGGGCTTTACAAAAAAGCTAACTTCAACAGCCATACAATGGCTAAACATAAACCATATCTCTACCGTTTTTTTATTTTTATTTTATTTTTTCAATTCTTTAATTTAGTCTTGTTTTTTTTTTTTGTTTTTTTTTTTTTTATTTGTCGGTCTCTCTGCGGTGGGTGGAGTCAGTCTGCGCTGGAGCCGGGGCGGTGAGTGTTTTTTGTTGTCGGATGGCAGAGGCGCGGGGAGGCTAGCCGCTGTCGGAGGAGGTGTGCGGGGCCGTGGAGGGCGAGCGGCGCCGGCGGGTCGGGGTCCAGGACCGCTCCGAGCCCAGCGAGGCCGGCCGGAACCGGTGCGCAAAGCCGTCCAGGAAGTCCCGCTGCTGCTGCGTTATGGCTTGAGAGAGCAGGCCGGGCAGGGCCTGCAGGCTGCCAGTGATGGAGTCCAGCTTGTCCTCCAGGGTGCCGATCCGCTTGTCCAGCTCCTCGCTCCGCTCCTGCAGCTCGGACACCAGGTCGTACATCACGTTCTGCGTCTGCGGACGAGAGGGCAGAGGCAAACCCGTCAGGGGGACTCCGCTGTCCCACGGGCCTCGCGGGAGGAGGCAGGACGAGGGGGAAGCTCCGCCCACATCCGCAGCAAACACCCCCCCCCCCCCACAGCAAAACATTATACGCGAGAGGGCTCGCAGTGAGTTCACAGCTCATACATTTCTATCAAAAAATACATTTTGCGTGATGATGTTCAGCCCTGGGGCAGAGATATTGGCACTGATTTACATCATTGTTTCATTCCCAAACAGGAAGAGAGATTCTGAAAAACGAAAAAAAAAAAAAAAAAAAAACATTACTCGAGAAAGTCAAGCAGCAAAATCAAAAAATAGAGGGCGCAGTCAAGAAATAGAGTTGCCATCAACAGGAATGAATATTGTCTTCTCCCTGAGCTGTTAATCTGCAATTTACTGCAGGAAATGCAACTTCTCTCCCGTCGGTTATCCGTACATTTCTCCAAGGGCACTTCACTGACGCATTCAAAAGTGTCTGAGTGCTTTTTTATGGACTCGCTGCAGCTCCTATTATTGGAAAGATATAACTACAATATTAAGTGCCATTTAATACCGACCAAAAACTATAAATGCTCTATATTGGTCCTCTATGCAGCTTCACAAATGATTTCATACAGTATTTCTGCCCATTTAAAATGAACTGAAAGGCTGCATTTCAAGCCACTTTCAGGTGTAGAATATTGATTAATATCTTCTAGCTGAACAGCGAAGTGTTGTGGCACGTACAGAATACAAATACTCATAAATCATTTGTTCTTTTAGATTCCCATTTTATTCTACGGTCACTTAATGCAGTTGTTGGTTGGAGTTACTCAACAGTTCATATCACATAATTCTGAATACGTTTATATAATCGTGACCTTGGAACTATGAGGTTCTATCTGCGTTCTGAGTGGTTTTGAGATAATAAGCATCAAAGCTTTCACATCCTAACACATCAAAACAGGGCAAATGACAGACACCCTAAAAGTACTCTGAATGTACAATATCAACATCTGGTCAAACTGCCAAATAAACAACATATCTATGATTCATTTTTTTCAAAAACGTCAGTTAGACTTAGAACCTTACGTGACGATGTCTTGTAATATTGTAGATAAGAAACCGTATTATGAAGTATACATACCTTGGCCAAGTCCACTAGGGTGTTAGCCTGGTCGTTGAGTTTCCTCTGCTCCATTTTTACACTGCGTAGTCTGGGGAGAGGAGAGGGGAGGGTGGAGAGGGGTTGGGCGGGTGGGTTGTGGGTTTTGGGGGGGGGGGGGGGGGGGGGGACAGGAGGATGGAGAGCAGCGAATCACAGTCAGGAGAGCATACGCGAGACAGATCCCGAGTGGAGATGCAGTCGTCATGCAAACGTTCCCCAGTTTCACGCTGCCATACCAAACATGCACACCAGTTCGGCCACCAGGCGGATAATGGCGGAATGAGGAAACACAACCCGTCGGAGGCGGTCAGACATGGCAGCGCTCTCTCTCTCCATCTGCTCCCCTACGCCCACGCGTCCCCCTCTCCGCTGGCAGGCCGGCGGCGCGCCCTGTCAGGCCCTCCGGGCGACACTCGCAGGGTGGGGGGCGGAGGAGGTGTGATGGGGGGGGGGGAGCACAGGTGAGGGACGACGCGGTGGGCAGGTGGGTATGGAAGGGGGCTGACGGGAGGATGGCGACAGCGAGATGGAACTGGGGAGCCTGACTCGTCAGCGAAATGTCAACACAACCTTCCGGCGAATTCCGTGGCAACAAGACGCTACAACTGCCGGATATCTGTGCGATAAAGTTCGACGCAGCTCCATAACAGAGGCTGATATAGGCTTCCACTAGGAGCAAATAGCCATGTCGGTCTCTAGTGTTATTGGACTTTACCGTGCAGATGTACTGCGTTTGTAACGTCGGTTATCGCGGAACTGCCCTTCCGATTATTCTCCAACTATACGTCTCCACTCTGAAAATCTCATCAAAATCTGATCAAATGTCCTGTCAAGTTCTGTTCAGCAGCAATCCAGTGCACACGTTGGAATGAAGATTTAAAAAAAAAATGACTGAGGCACAATTAAAATGAGAAGCGCAATGTTCATTTCTTCAGAAGAAATAAATACAAATGACTACACTTGCTGTACTCGTACGGTGAGCCGTTCACAATTCTTATTTGTTGTCAGCGAGTGGTTTGGAGAAACGTTTTCCAAGATTGCTTTTGCATCTAGTTCCCTCGCGTAAATGCTAATCAGAGTTAGTTTGCAAAAGGGCCTTTACTCATTTCTTATTCATCTGATTTCAGTAGTTCAGTCAGGGAATTTTTTTTTTGGGGGTCCATTAAATAAAGTGTTCAAGGAAACCACTCATTAGGTCTGAGAATGTGGTCAATCCATTGGAGCCATAGCTGGTAATAAATTAATCGGGGATAATAATTCAAGTGTAATGGTGCCTATCTTCCCTCTGTCAATTGGGATCTACCAACAAATCACTAATGAAGAGACGGATTAATTCTGCAACTGCGTGGTGGGTGTTTTTGAATGGTGCTCCATGTTAAACCACACTGTGGTTGGATTGAATTAATTTCAGATTTTAGATAACATAACATAATATAATATAATGGCGAGAACAGGCCACTCAGAGCAGCAATGCGGGCCCTTTCCTACGAGTAAAGTGTACTAACTGCTTAGTTTGCCAAAAGCTAAACAGTATCTAGCACCGTATCAAGCCTGGTCTTGAAAACAGATCTCAATCAGCCGTATACAGTAAAACTGGCCGAGTGTTTTCCCACACAAACTAAACTGCAGAGAGACACAGACACTGATGTGAAGCAGTCCCCACACTTGAATCAAGTGGAGAAACCTTGAAGGGCCTGCTTGTTTTTTCAGAAGCTGCAGTGCAGTGCAGTCAGGGCCAAAACTCACAGAACAGCCTTCAGGCGATGAGCATAAAAGTTTAGAAGCCTCACCATTTAATATTTCTGACTCAGTCGCTGATAGATAGGCAAAGCGTCCATTTTAGCACACAGCAGAATTCTAGCTACCATATTTAGATCTGAAAGTGCATCCTGGGGAGCCAGGATGTACAGTACAGTAAGCAACGCTACAGTAGCTAGCTGAGTTTAGTCAGGGTGCTGATGAAATGCTGATATACCCTTGTGTGTGCTTTGTATTCGTCTATCACTCTCAGACACCAGTTTCCAGGGAAACTGGCGTACCATTCATTTTGACAAATTATCCATCAGCACAGCTGTATACCTACTAAAGAATAAGCACTTTGGAGGTCAACACATGGGAATCAAACCAGAACCATGACGGTAGGCTACGTAGGTCTTTACAGACCACAAATCATTCAGGAAATGTCACCTTTGTTCATGTGACACAGCTAGCATTTGCTAGCATTGCTAATATTTTTGGACATTGAAAAAATGTGTACCAATACACATTATGGCAAATGGCAGTCTTATCTTATTTACATACAATGTAAATAAACTGGGCTGATTGAATAAGAGAAGTCATTCATTCTCTACTGTTTATGATGAATTAAGTCATTGCTAACCACGCGTGAGTTTCTTTCACAACTCATGCGAGACCACTTTACCCATCATAAATCTTTATGGGTATTTTGCATAAGTAAAATTTGAATAGTACAGTTTAATATAGCATAGTAGTAAAATATAGTCGTTGAGGAAAACAGCAGTATGAAACTGGGGTAGATCTGCATAAAACTGCAAACTTGTCCCCATTTTAAATAAAAAAGACAGAAGACGTGGTGTGTATGGTTGTGGTTGTCAGATTAATATACTCCATGGAGAGGTCCATTAGATTAATTATTCAGGAGCACAGCCATGAGAAATGGACAAAACATGAAGCACAAATTAAACGGGCGCTTACGCTAGTGGTTTTCCACGCTCACAAATACACACACTCAAACACAAGCACACACACTCAAACACAAGCACACACACATACAAGCACACACACATGCACACGCACACACATACACACACATACATACAAGCACACATGCATACACCCATGCACACACACACACATACAAGCACACACACATGCACCCGCACACACACACACACACACACACACGCACACACACATGCATGGACACACATGCACATGCACACACACACACACACATACATACATACATGCATGCACACACACACGTACAAGCTCACACACGCATGCACACTTGCATGCACACACACGCAAGCATGCACGCGCACACACACACAAACACACACACACATGCATGCATGCACACACACAGGTACAAGCACACACTCACACATGCACTCACAAGCACACACACACACACACAAGAAAATCAATAAAAGCATTTAGCTTAATGTATTAATCGTGTATACACTAGCCTGGCTTGTCATGTGCCTTGTGTGTCCACCTCCTTGGTTTGAAGGCTTTCTAACCTTGGATGCTGCTCTTCCCAACCGATCTAAACAGTTTATCATCTTAAGGAAAGCTTGTCTGATGTTCATCGTTTCAATATATCTTTCAACAGAAATGGCCATCCCAGCATTACTATCAAAGGTATTATACAAGTCCTGGGTTTGTTGCAGTTAGATGTGTATGCATACTGTATACACCGGGGGTGGCCTGTAACGGTGGTTAAGGTACATGACTGGGACCCGCAAGGTCGGTGGTTTGATCCCCGGCGTAGCGACAATAAGATCCGCACAGCCATTGGGCCCTTGAGCAAGGCCCTTAACCCTGCATTGCTCCACGGAAGGATTGTCTCCTGCTTAGACTAATCAACTGTACGTAGCTCTGGATAAGAGCGTCTGCTAAAATGCCATTAATGTAATGTAAAGTAATGTACTGTATGTACCAAACCACCACTTGAGGGTGCAAAGGCAATACAAGTATGCCTCAAAATATGAATCTAAATATCAGTAAGCCACTGGCAAGCTGAAGGATTTTAGGGATTGTTACATTTAAAATGCTGCAACAATAAAAACAAGAGTGGTTCACTTTTACATCCAATCACATGCCGTGGAGTAATGTTACAAATTTGAGGCCGTATAATTGCGCACTGTTTGTACACGGGCCGTTCTGGGCACGGAACAGTTTCTGGTGCTGATAACACAATCACAGCGCAGGGCTGTACGCCCCAGAAAAATAAACACGATGGGGCCGATAAAGCCGCTACACTCGACACGCCGTAACACCTGGGCGTGGGTTCCCCGGCGACGCTTAAAATAGGACGAGAGCTGAGAGCTATTAGGCATTAACCCCCGGTTTCAATGCCCATTGAAGTCGACGCGGAAATTCTTCAGAGAAGCACTTAGGACACACGGGGGGATGGGGGGATGGGGGGGTGGGGGGGGGTGTTGTTTTTCTCCCAAAGGCCCGGTTGATTAGCGAGAGCACAAAACCCGGAAAGGGATGCGGCCAGAAAGAAAGGGCAAGAGGAGGGGGGAGATGGGAGCACACGGAGCCCGCTGAAGAGCGCTTCATTGTTTCTCTCTCCGTAAGGTCACAGACCTTCCTGATTACCGCCTTTAACACCGGGAACAAAGCCACGGACCTGAAAGCCTCTGACCGGGCCATTGTCCACGCTGGACCGCAGCGGCAGCAGAAGCAGACTCGTAATATGTTACCAACACGTTTAATTACTGCTGAAGGTAGCTCTGGTGCTACAGGGCTACCCCCCTTTCATGTCGTAGAGACCTGGGAGCCGTGTGCCGTTTACGTATAGTTAAGGCAAAGAAGTGGGCCTAAATCCCCTGTGATTTAGCAAGGGAAAGTGTTTTGGGTATTATCGTTTCCGATTACACGTGAGAATGTTGAAGATAGTTTGTCAACAAAAAATATATAAATAAGAAAAGGTATGCTATCATAATTTTATCCTAATGCGGAATGCCCAAATTATGTCTGTAGGCTTCCCTGCTGAAAACAGCTGATTGACCGGTCACCAGCACTAGCTGGTTGACCAGCCCATACTCAGCTAGACCAGCTTATGAGCAGCTTTACCAGTGCAGTTCTCAAGCTGGTCAAGCTGGCATAGCTGGATTTTACAGCAGGGTTGTCACACCCCTGCACTGGCGCTCGGTGCTGGTCGGCAGACAGCTCTTTTCTCAGCACAGTTGCGCTGTGTAGTTATCGCCGAAGAGCGATGTTAGCACAGTTAGCACAGTGATCCCGGCAGATGATTGACAGCCATGCTGACTGCAACCCTGGGTCTCCCCGGGTGATGCAGCAGCCAATTAGAAGCCACCCGGCGCTGGGCTGTGGTTCACTTCAGCAGGATAAGCCACCGGGCTAAAAATAACACATAAACAGCACACCAGCAATCTCCCCGTAAAAGCCCTTCAGTGGTCAAATCAATTAAGCCTCACTTTATTATTAATATGCTGTCAACGCCTTGTACCTTTAACTGTCCTTGGGAATCCCTGGAGCAAAGGCATTCCCAACAGCACCCTCTTCTCCCCTTCCCGGGAATAATTTAAAAAGGAGGCATCGGCGAGCACCTTTTGCGGAAATGAATTTGTCACAGTACAAGGAACGGCAACAGACAGAGCCCCCCGAATGGTTTCCAGTCTGCTGAATCCGAACGGAATTTCTGAAGACATTTAAATGTGACTTCATTACAGCGGTCAGGGAACGCTCTTCCCTGAATCCACCAGCTCGTCTCCTTCCTTCCCCTCTTTCTAGTCCGTTGCCCTCTCCATTGATTAAACGGTTTTAGTACGGCTGTAATCTTGAAAGCATTTTTAATGCTCGAACGGACCGGAATATTGTCAGAACGCGTCTCGTGATCATTGAGTTTAATTGTTGCTGTCAAGCTAACAACTGTACGGCAGTTCTTACTGAAAATATCCTTTGTCGCGCAGACGTTCGACAGAAATGCCAAGGTGCATAAGTCTAAGGGCTGACAGGATCGGTTTCACGCTAGGTTGTATTTTTTGCGTGTGTGCCCTTTCTTTAGAAGGAAGGCTAGTGCGTTTGCGCTCAGATGATGACGATGGTGATGAAAACTGAAATCCTGAAATAGTTCTTCCGCTATCTGATCTCAAATGCGCAGGATAGACAGCGTTCCCTGGCCCTGAACACCATGTAATTCCACCAAAAACAGCTCAGCGGAGACACACACACGGATCCTCTTCCTCGCCCTCCTTCTGCCTTTCACCCTAATTACACAGAAGAGACCTGACTTTGATCCCGGCGCCCGTCAACTGCCACCTCGCACACTCTCGTCAGGCCCAACGCTGCTTCTTACAACACGCCGCCATGCAAGCGCTCTGTCCGCACCCGCAGAACCAGTCCTCACTGAGGCGCACGTCCAGTCCGACAGTAAGATGACTTTCACATTCCTGCATCGGTCACCCCACTCAGCGTCACAAACCCCACACTGGGCCACAGCAGACGAGAGAGAGAGAGAAAAACACGCCAGGCTCAAAACACAAGCAAGGAAAGTAAGAGAGAGACGTGGCACACATGACTGGGGAAAAAAAGGAGGTTTTTGAAAGAACAGAAAGTGGATGACGCCTGTTGACTTGCGGTGATGTCGCAGAGTGGGGCGACAGGCATGCGGTAAGCTGAGATCAGCTCCGCATGGCCGGGGTGAAATGAGCTGGAGTTCGCCGGAGTGTGGCTCCATGCCAGTGTGATTAGGAGAGAGCGCGCTTCTCCGCAATCCATGAAGTGTGCAATTACCATGCAGTGGTGTGATCGTAATACAGTGCCTGGAATTAACCCCCCCCCCTCCCCTCTATGTCCTTTACCGGATAATTACCCCAAAAATAAGAGTACACTCCAAATGTAAGGGCCCAGCCAAACACTCCCCCCGAACCCCATTTTCCGCACTGTACCATGCCTCGATGGAAGCTGTATGAGAGTACACAACCCAAATTCCCTCCTTCCTCCCCATCCCATCCCATCCCTTGCCCCTTCAGCGGTGGTTTTCACAATGAGCTCCCAAAATTCCTTGCCGGATTTGGGAGGGCCAGAACTGGTCAGCATCTTTTTTTTTTTTTGAAGCCAGAACTCCATAGCAGCTTGCATCTAATCCAGGCCCACACAGGTGTGTGTGTTGGGCCCGATAGGTGGTGTTTAGCCTGAGCCTAAGCCGGGGAACTGCGGTATGACTTTACTCTACTTTTTCAGGTGTGGGGAGCGCATTTAATGAAATTTACGAGTGTGAGCATTAGGTTAGGAATTTTTTATGCAGCTCAATAAAACTGCGGTCCAAATGCATTAAATATAAATTGATGTGCTCAGCAGAACATCGAATTCTCACAGTCATGATGTAAGCGAAATGGGCCTCCAGTTCGAGGGAAAGACGCAGAATGGGGCAGGGACCCGCGGTGAATGGAGACACCGGGCCCCTCCGACTCACAGATCGAATATGCCTGTTATATGGCTGACTGAAGGCTGTTTACGGTATGGATTTTGCCATCGTGAAAAGTATATCAATCGAGGCCTGGACTGGGCCTGAACTGAGGTTTCGTGATAGATTTTCGTTTGAGAGCAGCAGTAGTCAAGGGGGCAAGGGTGGGGCTGTCAATACAAGTTAGTATGGAGATCTGGACTGGGTTTGTTGATGGATGGATTCTGGGCAAGCTGACGCATTTGAAGCTCAAAAGATGCTGTTTCATTTTTTTCCTTCAGGCACCCTGCTACCATCACATGACTTCGTACCCTCGGTTTATTTTTTCACTCCATTCAGAGAATGGAAAGAAAAAAAATGAAAAACAGAGACAAATATCAAGATCAGCATCCAGCTTCAAACCTCATGCATGTCAATCATGTCCGGATAACATCGACAGAAGATTTTTTTTTTTGAGAAAAAGACAAGAGGAGGGAGAGGTAGAACAGAGAAGACGCAACTTACTTCTGAGCTCTGCAGTGATCGAGCAAAACAAAGACAGAACACAGTACAAGTTTAAAAACCCACAACAACACAAAAAAAAACAGGTCAACTATTACATCTCTCACCGCACGGTGAAAGATACGGGGGGGGAACTGGGGGCAAGGTAAATTCATTATGAATTAGATGGGGGTTGACGTTCTGTGAAGGAAACATAAATGTATTTTAGTAAATGTATAATTCAGTTAGAGCATCAGAATCTGTAGCAGATGCAAAGGAAGGGAGCGTTCTTTGTATCTTCTTAAGGGCTTCTTCTTAGAATCTGTTTCGTTTGAGACTTTGATCGGCAGCCTGTACAGTTGAATTTCCTGCTCGACTGTGATGGCTGGTGGTTGATGGCTGGAAGAACAAAATTACAGGTGTGGCACAGCTTTACGCCCTGCACAGCTCTCATCGGGTCATTCCCTCCACTCAGATCCCCGATTACACAGGCTCGCGGGGGGAGAAGTCAGCCATGACAGCGCAGGAGCAACAACAGGCTGGCCCCAGAAACAGCCCTGAACGAGGGCAGGAGCCGGAACGGTCTGCCGGAACAGACTCTACGGCACCTCTTGAGATAACGCTCAGGATCGTGCACGGCTGGAGAGCGATACATTTCACATTAAAAAAAAAAACGGGCCCGGTTAGTGACAAAGCCAAACGCACATCCCTCTGTCGAGCGGGTACCCTCATATACTCATCTTACATTTAAAAAGGATCCAATCACGCTACTCGGTGAATAAGTATATACCGCACCAATAATAATAATAATAATAATAATAATAATAATAATAATACAAACAGGGCGGCAAACTTCTGAACAGTGCAGAGCATTACTAAAGGAGCAGGACCGCAATGCGCTCGCGCTACGCTACGGTAACGTGGCGAAGGCGGGCGGCCGCGCCTCGGCCCGAGGTACTCACTGGTGTATGGCCTGCAGAAACTTGCGCTGGTGTTTGCGCACCCGTGCGTGGTCGATCTTCTTCACCAGCTTGGTGTGTTTGTAGATGAGCCATGTTTCCCTGAGTACATTAGCAGCCGTGTTTTTGACCTGCCACGCGGGGGAGGAAACACACGTTCACCATCGGACCCAT
This sequence comes from Conger conger, assembly GCF_963514075.1. NCBI lineage: Eukaryota > Metazoa > Chordata > Actinopteri > Anguilliformes > Congridae > Conger > Conger conger. The sequence goes on along the minus strand of NC_083763.1, from coordinate 7,473,611 downwards.
TTGAACCATTTATAAATGGGACAGAGGAAACACAGATTCACAATCGGACCCATTAGCACCATTTATAAATGGTACAGAGGAAACACACATTCACCATCGGACCCATTTGCACCATTTATAAATGGCACAGAGGAAACACACGTCCACAATCAAACCCATTTGTACCATTTATGAATGGGACAGAGGAAACACACGTTCACAATCAAACCCATTTGTACCATTTATAAATGGGACAGAGGAAACACAGATTCACAATCAGACCCATTTGTACCATTTATAAATGGGACAGAGGAAACACAGATTCACAATCAGACCCATTTGTACCATTTATAAATGGGACAGAGGAAACACAGATTCACAATCGGACCCATTTGTACCATTTATAAATGGGACAGAGGAAACACAGATTCACAATCGGACCCATTAGCACCATTTATAAATGGGACAGAGGAAACACAGATTCACAATCGGACCCATTTGTACCATTTATAAATGGGACAGAGGAAACACAGATTCACAATCGGACCCATTTGTACCATTTATAAATGGGACAGAGGAAACACAGATTCACAATCGGACCCATTTGTACCATTTATAAATGGGACAGAGGAAACACAGATTCACAATCAGACCCATTTGTACCATTTATAAATGGGACAGAGGAAACACAGATTCACAATCAGACCCATTTGTACCATTTATAAATGGGACAGAGGAAACACAGATTCACAATCGGACCCATTTGTACCATTTATAAATGGGACAGAGGAAACACAGATTCACAATCGGACCCATTTGTACCATTTATAAATGGGACAGAGGAAACACAGATTCACAATCGGACCCATTTGTACCATTTATAAATGGGACAGAGGAAACACAGATTCACAATCGGACCCATTTGTACCATTTATAAATGGGACAGAGGAAACACAGATTCACAATCGGACCCATTAGCACCATTTATAAATGGGACAGAGGAAACACAGATTCACAATCGGACCCATTTGTACCATTTATAAATGGGACAGAGGAAACACAGATTCACAATCGGACCCATTTGTACCATTTATAAATGGGACAGAGGAAACACAGATTCACAATCGGACCCATTTGTACCATTTATAAATGGGACAGAGGAAACACAGATTCACAATCAGACCCATTTGTACCATTTATAAATGGGACAGAGGAAACACAGATTCACAATCAGACCCATTTGTACCATTTATAAATGGGACAGAGGAAACACAGATTCACAATCGGACCCATTTGTACCATTTATAAATGGGACAGAGGAAACACAGATTCACAATCGGACCCATTTGTACCATTTATAAATGGGACAGAGGAAACACAGATTCACAATCGGACCCATTTGTACCATTTATAAATGGGACAGAGGAAACACAGATTCACAATCGGACCCATTAGCACCATTTATAAATGGGACAGAGGAAACACAGATTCACAATCGGACCCATTTGTACCATTTATAAATGGGACAGAGGAAACACAGATTCACAATCGGACCCATTTGTACCATTTATAAATGGGACAGAGGAAACACAGATTCACAATCGGACCCATTTGTACCATTTATAAATGGGACAGAGGAAACACAGATTCACAATCAGACCCATTTGTACCATTTATAAATGGGACAGAGGAAACACAGATTCACAATCAGACCCATTTGTACCATTTATAAATGGGACAGAGGAAACACAGATTCACAATCAGACCCATTTGTACCATTTATAAATGGGACAGAGGAAACACAGATTCACAATCAAACCCATTTGTACCATTTATAAATGGGACAGAGGAAACACACATTCACAATCGGACCCAGCTATAAATGACAAAGAGGAAAATAATTGTGTGCACATCCAAACGCTGAATAAAAAGAGTAGGCTTTATTTCACAGCCTGTTAATTGGTATTTACTGGGTAAATACACAGTGATTTCTGTAATTATTAGGTAACTACTTTGATTTCAGTGGTAAGTACTATGAAACAAAATCACTAAGTACCATATGTAAGCACTATGTAAGTATGTTTTACAGCCCGTTTCATAGTACTCCTCTTTTAATCTAAATAATTACCTAATAAGTACCTGGAATTTACACAGAAAATACTAAGTAATTAATGGGCTGTAAAATAAAGAGTGCAATGAAGAAAAACGGAAAAATATCCAGGCTCTGGAAGAATTTATGTTCCCTGATTTAATCGCAATGTTTTGACCACAAATGATCATGAGCTAGGAGCAAAACACACATTCACAATCGGGCTAATTTATTCTATTTACAATGAGACTATGATACCAGAATGAGAAACTGCACTCTCAGAAAATAAAATGACATTGGAGGTACAATTTTAGCTCTTCAAGAATCAAATTTCCCAAATATAGAACAGTAATGTTTCTCTTTGGGTTACAAATAAGTAAATTCAAGCGAAAAAAGGTACAAATGAATTATACATTGTTGGTTACGGGTACAATTTTATGTACCTAGTGTGTACATGCCTCCCCAGCGACAAGCATTTGTACCTTTTTAGGCACTGTTATTATTATTATATCTGCAGAAACAAATGTAATGCAAGGTAATGGTATATTGATAAAACTGTCAGTACAATAGCTGACAGTTTGCATACACAGGGCTCTCCGCTGCGACTGCAAAAGAGCCTTCTTCATGAATCATTTTCACTCACTCGTTTGCAGAGTTGTGTGTCCATCATAAAGTTGTGAACATGTTTCTCGGCCTTGGTCAACTCCAACTTCCTGGCAACCACGGCAACGACCAGGGCAGTGCAGCCAGCCCCCTAGGAGGGGAGAGGGGAATATCAGGAGTCCGTCTCTGAACCGGGCATGTTTACATACTGTATGTCTAGTGTCTCCTTAGCTGACGAGTCTGTTTTTTCAGTAATTTTAATCATTTACCGTAGAATATTTTTCATGAACTTTTTTTAATGGAAATAGTCCTGACTAGTCATGTAGACTGTTGCAAAATAAGATGGTTCAGTTCAGCGCTAGTTGCTTCTCATGTCTATTTTACTCCATACGGAATCAAACAACTAGGACCACAAACTATTACACCCAACAAAAGACCTACTCCAACCAATATCACAGAGTTAGTGGTTATCTTTAGCTCAAGTGCATGCCCCGTGGGACACTTGTTAAGCAAAATCTCACAACAGTAGCTCTAGACAAAAGTCACATCAGCACACATCAGCATGTTCTCCATTGCCGGTTGATGTTTCAGGGATGTAAAATGTATTGTATTAATGTTTACCAGTAACAATAGGACCTCACTAATTAAGCCTTGCGCACTGTAATAACACAAACATAAAGCATCGCTATCTGAAGTCAGAGCAACTGTGCTTTCAGCACATTACTTGACCCCTGATTTTACCTGACATTCACTTTACTAGTATTTAACAGATAATGCACACGCAGGAGCGAAGTTCGGGGGGAAAAAGCGCAGTAATTCCCCGTAGGGGAGAGTACAGTCCCAAGGAAGACAGCAAGCACAAGTAGGCTTGATTGAAAACCTGTCAACTACCCTATTGAACATTAAACTAAGTTACCCAAACAAGAACAAAACTACACTGAGGAATATTAAACTACATTTTTTTTTTAAACAACCACAACAGCCACAGAACCACAGGCCCTGATAAAAAACAGAGGTACATGCATCAATGCAGAAGGCCACCGAAAGGCTGACAGCTGAGCTCCTGGTATTACTTTTCTTGCGCATTGTCCCCAGCCTTCTTCTCCCTGCTAACCCGCTCTCCTGCGATTGCCTCTGAGTGCCCCGTGAGGGTTGTCACGGTCCCCCCCCCCACCCCGGTCCGGCTACCTTCCCTGCCTCAGCCTGCATGCCATCTGGATACTTCCCCTCAATAATTAATCTGCTCCTTATATCTGATTTTACAACAGAGGGTATGAGGCCGCCTGCCTTTCGATCAGCTTACACGGACAAGCTTCCCCAAACAATAACGCACACAATCCTTTTTGTTTTTATTCATCTGTTACCAGATGTAGGTTACAGTATACCTTATTTTAAAGCCCTATTTGTACGGTTACCACAAAGTTAATCGTGTTATAAATACATTAATAAATACATTGTCACCAATGAACTACATTATGCCTTTTTGCGCAAGTAAGCAGGCAGTCTGCTATTAAATTGTGGAAAATAAATAATAATAAGTGAACATACTCCTGCCCCATTGTGAAGATTTGCTGTTTTGACTCATTTGTGTTGACTTATGTTTTCAGCATTCATGTCCATGGTTAAATAAAATGCAGACATATTTTTTGATTGGTGGTGCTAATCACATGTTAATTGTTTATTTCACTGGTTAATTGTAACATGAATATGCTTATGCTGGCTACCAGTGTAACCATCCATTTAAAATGAGCTCTCACCAACTGAATTTTCAAAAGAACTTAAAAAAATGCTGCAGACAGAGGATCTTGTAACAAATACATTGCAGTTAAATATTTTATATATTTTTTATTTTTTTTCATTCTATCCATACATAAAGGTGTATTGTCACAAAAATACTTTCAAGAATACATAAAACAATGTTCATCACAGAGAAGGGTAAATGAGTTGGACATACCATGATTCCAGTTAGTAGACACACCCCCTTTCCACAGTATGTGTGAGGTACCATGTCTCCATAGCCAATCGAGAGGAAGGTTATAGAAATTAGCCACATAGCTCCCAGGAAGTTACTGGTGACTTCCTGTTTGTCATGATACCTGAGCCAATGAAAAGAAGGAAAGAAAAAAAAAAGAAATTCAGGGAAGCACAGGATTATACGAGGTTGATGAGAAGACATAGGCCCACGTCACTGACCATGACTTGACAGAGAAGACATGGTACAGTAGGCAGAAGGCAAATAAACACTGGTATAATTCAAGCATTTGTCACATGAACACCATTATTTGACAGTGAAAGAGGGGAAAAAAGGTAGGATTAGGCAAGTTTTATGATATCATACTTCTGTCATCAAGAAAGAAAGAAAAAAAAGTATGCTATTTTGGAGAGAGTTCTGTATTTAAAAAATTAGGTCTAACCAGAATTAAATCAATCAATCAATCAAACTACAGAAAAGTATATACTGTACAGTGCCATGAAAAAATGTTTGACTCCTTCCTGATTTCCTCTATTTTTACATATTTCTCACACTGAATGGTTTCAGATCTTTAGGCAAAATGTAATATTGGACAAAGTGAACCTCAGTAAACACAAAGCACATTCAGTTTTTCCTGGCACAACATCTGTATTGGATTCATGTCAGGACTTCGACTAGACCACTCCAAAACCTTTGATTATTTTTTTGGCAATTAGATGCGGAATTGATTTTGTGTTTTTGTAGTTTTTGATCGTTGCCTCGCTACAAATCCAATTGCACTTCAGACTCAGTTCGTGGACAGATAACTGGACATGCATATTATGTGAGACAGACAAGAGACAGATGAGCATTGATGTTTCTCTTGGTAAGCAGTGGCTTCCACCTCACTACACTCTCATGAATCCCTTCTTTGCCCAGTGTCTTTTTTATGAACACAGTCGTTAGAGAGGCTAGAGAGGCCTGCAGGCCTATGGATGTTCTTCAGGGATCATTTGTGACTTCCAGGATGTGTTGTCACTGGACCCTTGGAGCAAGATTCGCTCCTTTTCAAAGTATCTCCATTTGTTTCGGCGGGGGCTCAGAGCCTTAGAAATGGGCTTGTAGCCCTTTCCAGACCGATATATTATTTCAACAACTTTTCAAACACATTTTTCAAACCTATGAATTTATCTGAATTAAAGTAGTTCTGCAAAGAATAGCTGGCAAAAATTCCTCTACAGCAATGTGAAAGATTGCAGTTATGGCTACTAAATTTCGTGAAACCGGTTATTAGGATTAAGGGGCCGTTTTCAAATAAAGTAATATTACTTTTGACCTTTGTCTAATGTTAATGTTACACTTTACTAAAGATCTGACCCTGTTCAGTGTTACAAATATGCAATAATCACAAAGGGGGCAAATATTTAATCACAGCATTGTTATTCTTGCAAATGAGCTTAAATTTGGGATGTCTGAAAATGCTGGGGTATACTGTATATAGATGGTTTCTGTTTAATTGATTTGAACAGAGATGAGTATTTCAATCTCCACTGTGTCACCAGCAATACAATTTTACTGGAGAGACTATACAAACCCGAGGCACTCATACTTACTAATGATCGTTTTCCTAATCAAACACAGCCAAAATATGATGCCTTTCTTCATGTAAAAACCAATTCATGATTCCCTCGTCGACTATGCCACAATTCACTGCTCGAAAGTTGCTTTTGAGAGAACGATTAACTGTGCTGTGTTCAATGTTCTGTATGTCAAACAGTAGAACTGACCCGGTGTATGGCTCAGTACTTCATTGGATAAAAATGGTCAAACATCCCAGTTCTGGCCATTCTTCTACACAGCACTGAGCAGTCAATATAACTGATCATAACGACACTGTTATAAGCTGTGCATGAGAAAGACACCCAGGAGATTAATTTCTATTTGTCGTGGAAAGGATTGAAAACCGAGTCTTGTGCAATGGGGTTTTTTTCCCGTCAAACATTCACCACCATGGATAATACGTTTGCACGGACAGGGGTGCAAAATGTCCGAAAAGCAACTTGGTGGCATGTGGTAAATAATGTCACAAATTGATCTTTATGATGAATAAAAAAAAACGCACACTATTAATAAGAATTCTAATCGTGTGCTCTAATCATATTGAAAGGGCAAAAATCACAATGCAATCACATTATAATCAAAATCTTTCCTACCTTGCACATTTCCTTTTAAAGGTAAATGAATAGAGGCACAAAACAATCAGTGGAAACTTACAGCTCAGCTCGCCCCTGTTTTCTTAAAGGAAAAACTCCAGTGAAACAGTACCCACAATGCACTCATCGACGGGCTGTGCCAAAATCAATAGCCTGCATTAAGCCATGAAATTAAGCTAAGCACCCTATTTGCATAAGTAACTGTTTTCTTAAAGATCTTTGATAACGAGTATATTTTTAGCAGGCATCTTCACAGAGAATGCAAGCTGGCATTGGAATCACCGGGGTCCTATTCTTCATGCGTCTGGGGAAACTCAGATGCCCTTTATCCAGATATTGATAAGAAAAAAATGGGAACAACCCAGCAATCAAGCTCTTTAAAGAAATGGATCGCAAACTTACCCATAACCTTCATCTATTACTATGCAAAAACCAAGGTTCTATCGCTCGCTCTACCTTTCCATGGGAAGAACAGCAGCTTTTTAATTTAGCTGCTGTTCGGCACCAGGAAAAATATAACCCTTGCATTATTCAGAGAATTTAAACTGAACTCGCAACTGGCCCAGTGTCCAGTAGACAGAAAAAACAGTAGATCAGTGCAGTACTTTAATAATAAACTGACTGAATTCCAATGCACTGAAAGGTTAGGAACTTGCAGCTACAGTTTTCAGATGACACAGTTTCAAAAAAAAAGCTAGAGTCTGGCTGTGCAGCTTCACAGCGGCGAGGAAGTCCAACTGCGAGACTCTCGGGTGGCATGATCTTCACATGACCTCGCACCTAGTGTGACAAATGCAGATGGCATTTTGCCTGAGAGAATCGACAGCAAATGGGTTGGGAAATTATGCAGTGAGAAAGAGGGAAAACAGAATGAAAACCAAACGAGCAGCATTCATCATAATGTCTGTCTTCTGTTGTGTGCGAGATGGCCGGGAAAATGTTATGAGTTTATTTCCTGGGACTTACAGTGTCTAGCTCTTGCATACAGAAAAACACCAGAGCCCACATATGCTCTTCATTAGCAAAGAATTCAGTACAAATTATGGGACTTCGGTTGGCTCATTTCATAAAGCACAGATCCATACAAACACAGGACCTGACCCCATAACTGTTAAAAGATCAGGCAGGGAGGAGCCAAGCACTAAGAATGACAGATCATTGCATTTGCATTTCTCTTATTTACACCTTGGGAGTATGCATAAGCAAAAGAAAATAGGAGTCAGCTCAAAGTGGAATGGATGGTGCATTGTGTAGTATATCAATGGTTACTTTGATGGAACCAAACCCAAAGTGGGTTTCCCAATGACCTGGCTGACCACATTTAGACGACAGTCAGTGGCTTACCTTCTCGCCTGGATGTAATCGAGCGGAAAACGCATCCCTGAAGCAGATGTTCTGCATTTTGTGAACCAACCCCCGAAGTGTGACATGTGCGGATCCCCCCCCCCCCCCCCAGACACTTCACCGTCAACATTTTCCATTCAACCAGCTCCTGAACCCACCCTGTCTCCATCGATCACACGGCCCCTTGTTTTCTGCTGCAATCATGCAGACACTGAAGAAAAAAAAGCTTTCTTTTTTCTGAAAAACCACGGTGGATGGCTTGCCCAAAGTTTCCATGCAAAGAAGCAGTATACGGTAGAACATGCTGGAAACGCGAGATTTCCACATCCTACATGCTGTTAATACAGTATATTGAGAGCAAAGGAAGGGACGTGCAAAAAAATCGCAGGTCATCGCTGACGCCGAATACATTATCGTGTTTTTGATTCAGTCACCAATTCAGTCATGGGGTCCATCAGCGTGGACACTGGCACTGAGCAGGTCTAATAGATCAGCGGGTCAATGAAGCTAAATGACTGCGGTGTGGCTGTGAGAGGGGTGTTTGCGTTCGCAGTCCAAAGGAGGAGGTGTCCTGACAGGACCCCGTCACCATTTTGTGTTTGAAGGCGCTGTGTACAGTTTTGCATTACGGTCACTGCCCAAAATCATTAGGCTAAAGGACAACTTTGCGAGAAGATGACTGTTGAAGTCACCTGAGATGGATTGATGCTTTGAGGAGGGAGGTTTTTTTTTTGGAGTGTTTCTTCTAGAACTGCATTGCCTGTAGTGATTATTACGTCAACGTTATTATGTTCAGTAAAGTTTCTAATCACATATTTGTGATTGTACAACTTAAAGGGTTAAATTAGGGTGTCTGCTGATTGGGCAAGAGCAACAACTGAACTATCTAATCGGTGCACAGAGAATATCCAGTGTTAATTTAACTCTATCAGAGCTTAAATGGGTCCAACAGGGACCACATGCACAGCATTAAGAGTTCATTAAACACTGAACATTTTACTGTATGTCCTCAAGATTTTCCTACTTTATGTTGCTACTTGTTTTGAAGCTAATGCTAAGTAAAGCAATTTTTAATGTTATTTCTTATTAGAACAAGGCCCTCTGTTAATACCTGGACGAGATTTCTAAAGCATCTCACCGGACTGATACTGCGGGAGGTTCAGCCCCCACGGTCCATTCATAGACGTCCCCGTGGAAATTCCTTTAGTGTGCGACAAACGTAATGTGGGGCAAGTTCCCTCAATTTTACACAACACAGGTTTTTAGGTCAGCGGGAACAATCCAAAAATGTGCAGAACGCACTCAGGTAACATCAGCAGCTGAGGAGGAGGGTTCCCAGCATTTGAACGGTTGTGGAAATCAGCCCCTCTGTGGGCTGACATAAAGGCGAACTGACTCTGCTAGTTTTAGTTTTAAAAAAAAACTCACTGTTCAATGCTGACTGGGAAAAATGGATCCAATAAAGTGTGCAAAGGGATTGGGTAACTATGCAGCATATTACCTGCATGTACTTTAAAATGGCCACATACAGCACAAAGTCCATTTACAATGATTACTCATATCTGCCCAGATGAGTGATACAGCCTGTAATTTATACAGTATGTGAAATATCTATGACCAAATTCCGCTGGCCTTCTGAATTTCAAAGGCAGAATAGAGCTGCAGTTTTACTTAATGTGCAGACTTGGTTTAAGTATACTTTTACACTTTTAAACAAAATTGTTAATGTCCAACTTTCTAAATGTTAACACAAGGAAGGCATTAGCACAAGGAAGAAGACAGTTTGCCCATTTATTTCAGCTACCTCTAGATCACTACAGATAAGTTCAAAGTGGGAAGATGGAGACACTATGATTGAGAAGATTTTTAAAAGATTAGAGAGATTTTTTTTAAAGATTAAAGAGTGTTTTTAAGATTACAGAGAGTTTTAGAAAACGGGAAGAAAAATTAATATTTGTGAAAAAATGTGTGAGGAGCGGAATATGCACATATTCCAAGATTTAAGAATCGTTGATGTGTTGATACTGCATGTTGATATTGCATCCTAAAAACAGAAAGAAAACATACGCAGAGGATTCATGTTAATTACTATGTGCCCTGGCAGGAATTTATTTGTAGCTACTGTAGAGGGTCACAAAGACAGGGCGAGTGTATATTCAGTAGGTTTGTTTGCAGACAAAGTTGGTCATATAAATCAGTGGTTCACAAACTCGGTGCTGGAGTACCCCTGTGTATGCTGGTTTTTTGTTCCAACCCCGATCGCAATCCAAGAATTTTAACAAGAGGTTATTTTTTCTTAATTGGGTGTTTTTCATGTTTAGAGGGATAAATTTACCCTCTTAAACCCCATTTTGTCATATAGCCATGCATGCCATAAATAATAAAATGCCCAGGTTCACATTGTGCTTATTGTGCTATATTGCAAACAATGCATTCATTCTGCAGAAAAACTGCATAAAAAGTGGTTAATTATTCCTAACTGATTAAATTAAAGACTAAGGTGAATCAGTAGGCTCCTAATTGGTGAAAGTGTGGACACCTGCCCACCAAAACTAACCAATTTGGATGATAATTAATCATTCAAAGGCAAAGCAAAATGATAATAAGGCAAACATACATTGTGTTGATTCATTTAAGGAAAAAAAAAGTGTGTTCTACTACCTAATTAGGAGCCCAATAATTAACCTCAGTCTTTTATTTGTTGCCTCTTCTTGTGTAATTGTTGGCAAGGTGGTGTATTAAGCACAATATGCATGTAAGCTATTTCTGGCATGTGGTTTAAGGTAAATGATTCCTCTGAAGAGTACCTAATTTTAACAGCTTGTTAAAATTCTTAGATGGAAATTGTGGTTGGAACGAAAAAAAAAAAACATACACAGGGGTACTCCAGGACCGAGTTTGGGAACCACTGACACAAATTCATTGGAGAAACATAAACTACATTATAAACTAAACGTAGGAGATCAAGACACGCATTCATTAGGGCCACAAGACTTGACCTCTCTTAGCGTTCATGCCACACTAATTATCCCTGCAGTTTTTTACTTTTCCTCCTTAATTCTGTCCCTCTCAGAAGAAAAATAAATAATGTGGTTCTCGGCCATAAAAAGTGGCAAGATCTGGTGGAAGGGCGGAAAAGGCAATCCTCGCTGCTGGCTGCACCGTCAGTAATATTGGCAATTATCTAAAGGATCATAAGTTCCACTCAATCAGCTCTTTTCATCAGCATCTTTCGTCTGTGGCTGAAACAGTGGAACATTCTCAATTGCGAAGAGCTTCATGGCCCCAGTAATTACAGCTATCGAGGAGGAGCGCTTTTCGTCTAAGTGCCCTTGTTTTCCAGTCACATGATATTGTCTGTAACTCGTCACTTGTAACCCAGCCAGGGAGTCATTTTCCTAACCGCGGGAGCAGCAGATCGGAGCGTGCCACGGGCAACTTATTTAAGATTAGTTCGAAGACACTTGAGCAAAAACACCTAGCGATTGCCTAATGAATGTATGCAGCACAAGGTGATTTGAGTGTGTGTTGAAGTTACGCCTCAACACTTACGGTAACCCCCACTGTGTAGAAACCTTAAACCCTACTGTCCTACTGTACGTAAATAATGGACGTTTCCACTTAATTGTCCAAACTCCCCTACTGGAAACAACCATTCCATGACGGGGAAAATGATTTGACAAAGTTTTGAAGCTCTCAATATACTGTGACTGTGCACTGGCATGAAATGGAGTAGAGCTGGCACCACAAGACTAGGGGACTTGTAAACGAGACTCTCCGATTCGCTGCCTATTTCCCAGTGTTTGTTTGTTGAGATACTCGACGGCTTTGGAAAGTGCCCTGGCATCACTAGACTGGCGTCTGCCTGCCTGTCTGTCTTGCAATACAGGGATTGTTGTTATCGTGTGTCTATCTGCGAGCAACAACTCTATCCATGGGCCCGAGGATGATAAGACAAATCTCAACTGACCCAATTATCAAGCCTCCTCAGTGCGCTATTGGGGAATACCTCTACTCTCAGAGTACGTAACCGACAAGATCACCTGTTGTTCTGTTGTTCGTTTGAGGGAGTATACTAGAACTAGGCGGTGGGCTTAACCCCATTTGCCCGGTCAGTAGCGTGAGGCTGCTCATGTAGTTTGAGTGCAAGAAGGAATGTATAACCCATTGACAAAAATGTGTTGGATTTGTACTGTGAAAAAAGCTGGAAACTAATACAAAACTGGAAGAATCAAACCCAGGATTATACTGCACTCCTTACTAAGCCTTCAAAACCCAGCCCATTCCCCCAAGCAGACCACTACGTTGCACTTTCGTCTGACCTCCCCGCAAAAGTGTAAGAGTGACTGACAGAGCGTAGGTATTTAACACTGACACGACACACATCGGGCTAAGGTTGTGGATTTGTTGAAAAAATATACAATTAAGACACAATATCTACTGTAAGGAGCTTGGCCACATAATCGTGATTCCACTTTAAAGACAGTGGATGACATATAAACTACAATAAAGTAAGCTTAGGCCTGGTAATAAATTCCAAGTTGTTTTTTCTTTAAAGCAACTTCAGGCAATTCAACTCAAATGATGTCAGGTAGTAATGCTAATAATGCTAAATACAGCATTATTAAGTGTTCAAATGTCACATGCAAATAAGCCAATTGAACTGGAATTGTGAAATGACATGGTAAGCGACTGAAGGAATTTCAGGTGTCATTTATTTCAGCAGGTGCGTAGCCATGGTGATCCATAATACGTCTGCTAAATATTATTCTGGAATAAACAGCTACATTTCAAAACTCGTTAATGTTGCCCTCATACACAAAATCTGTGATCCCTGCACCCTACTGTACTAAATGCAGACATTTTCCATCTTAATTTACCATTGCTTGTAAAACCTAGAATGTATGTATATGGAATTCAGAAGTCATATTTAAAGTTACAACCCAATTTATTTGGAAATACACATACTCGGAACCTCTAGAGGCCATGTCGGATAATTTGCGTTGCAGGCATTTCCAAAACTACTGGGTCCTGAGAAAATTCACTACTGCTAGTGAATAACTTTACAGTCGAATAACAGCACAAGCAGAAGGACGTCAACAGACAAACAGCCACATGATGAGGCAGAGGAAGAGAACTGACAATACAAAAGGAGTCTGTAGTTTAGATTAATTTAGCAGTATTTGGACAAAATCGATAAAATTGTGCTTTCCTAATAAGCTTCTCCTGTTCGATCTCATGTTCGGTACTGATCAGCAGTGATCACAAATGCATTGAAATTACCCCTAAAAGGAAGCAAAACACAGACACAAATTATCATTTTGAAACACCAAGCCTCCATCTATCTTCGTAGAGCATGTGTGGCTGCATAGATTTGGGCCTCCCAATACCAACAAATTAATCAGCTTCAGAATAGCCCGTGAATAAAGTAGCAAACTCAGAAATAGTGCTACATACATAATAATACTACAAAATATAGTGACTAAGAGTAATGGAAGCAATAAACATAATAACAGTAATGTTTATGCCAGGATAACACATTTTTTAATTCTTCAGATTCTTTACTCAGTAACTGGCCGTTGCGTAACTGATCAATTTTCCAAAATAAGAGAAGCTTAAAGCTCTGGGGCTTTTAGAAAAAAGAAGAAAAAAAAACGCAGAGAGAAAGTTGGACCTGGAATGCAATGAGGTAAGGAGGGGAAGATTTATGCTCCCATTTCATTACCTTTAAAAGCTTTAAAACTGCATTCTGATTCTAACATTCCCATGCTGTCCGCATCAATTTACTACCCCGCGTGGCGTTACGGAAATGGGCCCGTACTTCTATCTTCCTCTACCGCTTCATCCCTCTTTTCTCTGCTTTCCCAGGGTCTCCTTCAGGACCCTGAGAAAGCCTTGCCCTGGATTAGGAGAACAAAAACATTCACAAGAACAGAAACGATCCGCCGGGTTCGAACAGCTGCGGATCACACACAATGCAAAACAGAAAAATCAATGGATTATGCCTGGTGCGGATGAAAACGATCCCTCGCATGTTTACCCTGTAGTGGAAATTGCCGCAGACGTGTCTTTAAGAAAGCTGTCGCCTTGACAAGTCTTCCGTTACCTTCGAGAGGAGGCTGAATTAATTCCAGACATTAGGCACTCTTGGTGATGCCTTCCCAACGCGCTCCGCGTTGGCCCTTAATGTTTCTCAGCATTGAGATGGGGAGAGAACGGCTGAAACAGGACATTCAGCAGTTCCTGACCTTTCCCCGTGTCAGGTAAATAAATTAGTATCTACCAGACCTCATTTAAGAGTCAGGCCTCATCATGTAACTAAGGCTTTCCTTCCTACCCTGAGAACCTTAAGACGGATGCACAATGTCAAACCTTGGCTCCATGTGTCATGCTTTTTACAGGTATAAGGTATATACAATCCAGGATATGTAAATTTTAATCTGTATGGAAGTAATTTCATACCCGTTAGACATGGCTATATTCATTTCGGTGGCATCTACGCCGTTAGCAAGCATCAGGGCCCCGTGGTTTCGTATTTTACTCGAAGACTCATTAGCTTGAGTGCTACGGAACAATGTTTTCGCTTGCCTGTCTGACTGTAATTTAAGGGGGAAAATAACTGCAGCTTCTCCATCCTCCGGCAGCACGAGGGCCTGCTCCCAGCGGGACGGGGAGTGTGCTGACAGCGCACTCGGGGGAGGGGGGGGGGGGGGGGGGGGGGGGGATGGTGCGTTCCCAGAGCGCCTTCGTGGGACAGGGTGTAAAATTTAGTGTCAGACCTTCTCTTTAGTGAGATTGCACTCCCGACACGAGCGACGGTACACCGCAAGAGCACGAAACAACACACCGGAGAGAACTAATCATCCGAAATGATTTGCACATTGATATTATGAGATACTGATGGAAGAGAACGTGTCAGTCGTCTGGAAAAAAAAAAAAGAAGAGAAAAGCACAAAAGCCACAGGCAGTTGCATGCGGTTTTGATAGATGAGGAGGCTTGCTGATTGTGTGCAATTCAATCCTATCAATCTCTCCCGAGAGCAAGTCCTGAACCCATCCGAGAAGCTCGTAGCCTGGTGCCTGGCAAAAGCTTTTCGCAAGAAGGCAAAAAAAAAAAAAAAAAAAAAAAATGGTGCCATGTTGTCGTCTCAGGTTTCATGAGTCCTTAGTGGTTTCAATCCATGCTCTGTGTAGCTGAAACCTCTGTCCTATGGGGACCGCAACATGCAGGTGTGTCTGCTTCACATGGGGTAAAGAAAGGCAAGGAAGGCCAGGTAAGCCCAGGTAAGCCAAGGTAAGGTAAGGTAAGGTAAGGTAAGGTAAGGCCAGGTAAGGTAAGGTAAGGTAAGGCCAGGTAAGGTAAGGTAAGGTAAATTAAGGAGCGCTGTCATGGCATGCCATATTTGTTAGAGGGGAGAAGGGGAGTATGAAGTCTGCATGATTTATGAGTCTGGGGGGAATAAAAAAAAAAAGATATCATCGGAATAAAGATGGCCGAAAGTAAAGGTGTGACCTGTGTTGCTGTTTCTCTCTTTTCAGCTCCCTGACTGCGGCTCCCTGACTGTCAGACCCTGCCTAGCCCCCCCGCTGTGCCTCGTATTTCCCACCCGCCAGGCACATAGGGTCCCAAAGCGACGCCTTGTCCGATCTCCCGCCGTCCGCTCGCCTGGGAGCGCCCGGCCGTCTGCGGAGAAAAAAAACCCAAAAACGCAAGAACCCCGGAAGTCCAGAGCACTTTGGAAAGCCGCCGCCTCTTAGCAGAGATGAGAGAAAAGCGGTAAACATGAAGACCCTCATGCTGCTTCACTGTTTACCAGGGGTGAGAGCCCGGCAAGTTTCACAGACTCCAAGCTGGAGAAACGGCAGCTCTCACCCGATCGGTCCTCCCCAGCCCCCGAGCTGTCCAATCCCAGGGAGACTGTGCTAGAATGGACACTTCAATTCTTCAGCACTCGCGGTTGCTGCGTGGAATCTAGAGGAAAATGACTAAACGATTCGCATCTTTCATCTCGTTCAAAATACGATGTCTGGTATTGTTATATCTTGTCCGAAATGAACAGCGAAATAATCAATGTGAGTGAAAGAAATAAATATATAATGTAACAGTATATATTCATATTTAAACATTGGCTTGATATTTTTTTTTCTTTTCATGCTTAATTCATTCATTCATTTATTATTGAATTTAAATGTGTACGTCCTAAATCGGTTGAAACATATTTTAACAATTTAAAAACATTGGGTTCAGCGCTGAGGCCACCCAGTAAAGGTAACCATCGCACAGCTGCAAAGCCCAATTAGCTTTTGTTACTTTGGCAAATATTTGAAGGGGATCATGAAAGAGTGAGCGCCGCATTAATCTCTAATTAATTCATGAGGAATAATAACAAAAAATAGACTTGTCCTAAGGGTGGTCTGTGAAGGTTATCTGAAGGAGCAGCTCCATTTTAGCACAAACTCCCTCCTCCCCCCCCCTCCTCCTCCACCACAAAAACAGATGATGAAGAGACGCGTGTTTCAAAGTGCTTTTCAAACTGGGGTGTTCCCTGGGTTCCGCCTGGTGACTAAACGAATAAAACTAAAAAAATCTGCCCTGTCTGTTTTGTTTTTTTTTGTTTGTTTTTTTTTTGGTCAGATAGTGCCGTAAACGCACTGCTTTGGGGGAAGGAGCCTGTTTCCTCCTGGTGTCATCCCTGAGCGTAATAATAACGTAACCCCCACCCCCGTGCCCCCCTCGTGCCCCCCCCCCCTGCCCCACGCAGGGAGTTGGTGGCGCCAGCTCGGTGCAGAATGATTGCGCTTTCCACGGCTAGAGAACAAGGACTCACTCGGCATCCCTACGGGGCAGCATAGTGGGGGAAATAGAAAGCACAACAGTGAGTTATAGACACACACAGGTTATTCACCAGATGCACCGAGAGGTGAGCGGCCCTCCCAGCATGCACTGCGGTGGAGAGGACAGGGCAGACGGGCTCCTCCCTCCCTCGTGTCCTCGTTCACTATTTTAGTAGACCACTTTCTCCCCTGCACGTTAATCAACCTAGATTCAACCGACCGACCGGCTGCTTCAACCCGGCACTGCATACAGTGCACCGCGTGACCGGTGACACGTGCAGTGTTCTGTCCCTGACGTCGTATGCAGAGCACTGTGTCACTAGGGGGGGGGTTCCTCTCAGTAGGGTTAAGAAGGAGGGCGAGGGCCGTGCCAACACAATCCAAAACTCCACCCTGACGCCGTTGTTCTCTAAATGTTTTTTTCTTTCCTTGTCATATCTGCGTATACCTTCGGCATTATTATTTGTTCCATTGAACAACAGATGGAAGTATTTTTACTTGACAAATATCATGGAGGAAGGCTTTGTGGCTTTATTTTTAGTAGAACAATAATAAGACGATTAACTTCTAAGCTCAAAGAACAACAGTTAAAGCGAAGTCCAATCAGACACTACAGTTTGTACCAGTAAACAAAAGTCTGTTTTTTACGATGGGCAGTTTTGTAGAGCTACCAGCCTTGGTGCTCAACGTGATTTCTTGCTTCCCCTGCTCCTGTTCAATACAGTAGGGTCAAAGGTCAACGACCCATCTCAGACCTACAGTCACTCTCTGGCATGTTGGAGGTGGAGGGAGCAGGGAGTTTGGGGAGTAGGGCAGGCAGTTAACAGTCGGTTAGCGTTGGGGGGGAGGGGTAAAGGGGAAGGGGGAAGGTAGCCCAAAGCCTTAGCTGTGTGCAAAGTGAAAGCCAGGCTGCGGGAGGGGGAAAAAACTGATTTATTGACAGGTTAGGACTTCCGTCGTCCAGTGCAAACTCCTTCTAACGCGTCTCACATATAAAAGTTAATGTCTACCAGCACCGATAAACCCAAACAGCAGGCACCGTACATTAAACACAGAGGATAGAGGACTCTCCGGAAAGCGTGATTCAAACGTTTTTTTTTTTTTAAAGATGAAAGAGAATCCAGGACTAGGCAAACATAAAGCAAAGCAGAGCCGCCTGACGTTACCACGGCGCCTTCGCTTCTCAGAGCCGTGTGCTGCACCCCAGACCCTGCGTTTCTCACTTCCTTATTTACAAACTTTCGGAGAAAAATCCTCCTCTTCTCCTGGCCCCCTGAGATACAGCGCTCAGTTTACCGGGAGGAGATCCCGGGGGCAAGCTCGGCAACCAAGCGAATACACCCGTTCCCCCAAAGGAACAATTACACTTCCACGAATTAACGTAAAGGACGCTTAAACATCTTACAAAGAGGGCGTGGACGCATGTAAGAGCCTAGAGAGCCAAGTGGAATGGGATTCTTTGATTTCAAAACACTAACTCCTCGTGGATTTGGGGGGGGGGGGCGGGCGGTGTACGGGGGGGTGGCGGGGTGTGGCCGTACCTCTCGCAGACGCGCACGGTCCACGCGGCGATGATCCAGGACGAGATGCTGAAGACCAGGAGCACGGTGCCGGGGCAGATGGTCATGAGGGTCTTCATGACGAAGCGGGTGTTGAAGTTGATCTTGTTGAGCGCGCCGATGCTGCGGGACGAGGCGTCGGTGAAGAGCTTGCTGTGCAGCAGCATGACGCGGCCGATCAGGTACAGCCGCAGGAACATGGGGATGGAGAGGATGATGTCCACGTCCGCGTCCGCCACCGACGGCGTGTAGGTGAAGGCCAGCCGCGCCGTCCAGGTGAACACGTACTGCCCGGGGATGGGGTGGATGGCGCAGACCAGCAGCTCCAGCACGATGAAGAAGATCCGCTCGTACGTCATGGCTATCCTCCAGTCGTCCGCCCCGTTGTCCACCATGAACAGCTGCGGGGAGAGGACCCGCGTCAGCTCACGCTCGGAAACACCGCGACGTGGCGGGGGAGGGGAATGACACACACACAAACACGCACACGCACGCACAGCAAAGTGGCAGTGGAGGGGCATTTTTGGCAAATGACACACACACACACATACACACACAACACAAATGCAGAGGTGGTGACAAACTCTAAATCAAGCACACATAGACATACACACACACACACACACAAACACGAACACGCACGCACAGCAACGTGGCAGGGGAGGGGCATTTTTGGCAAATGACACACACACACACACACACACACAACACAAATGCAGAGGTGGTGACAAACTCTAAATCAATCACACACAGACAAACATACACACACACACACACACACACACACAAACACGCACGCACGCACAGCAAAGAGGCAGTGGAGGGGCATTTTTGGCAAATGACACACACACACACACACACAACACACACACAACACAAATGCAGAGGTGGTGACAAACTCTAAATCAAGCACACACACATACACACACAGGCATGCACACACACAGAGTTGGCAAGTAACAGGCTCATACTCAATCACACACAGACATACACACACACACACACACACACACACACGCACACACACACGCACACGCACGCACAGCAAAGTGGCAGTGGAGGTGCATTTCTGTTCTTCAAGGATCAAATTTGGCAAATGACACACACACACACACACACAACACAAATACAGAGGTGGTAACAAACGCACGCACACAGACAGGCATGCACGGACACAGAGCTGGCAAGCAACAGGCTCATGGTCAATCACACACAGACATACACACACACACACATACACACACACACACACACGTGCACACGCACGCACAGCAAAGTGGCAGTGGAGGTGCATTTTTGTTCATCCAGGATCAATTTTGGCAAATGTACCTTGTACCTTGAAAGTACAGTAATGTTCTCTTTGGGTACAACTGAACGTCCTTTCCAAGCAGAAAAGGCACAAATTAATTATATATTGCTGGCTAGGGGTCAAATTTGATGTACCGACAGTATAGGGTACCGCCCCAGCGACAAGCATTTGTACATTTCTAGGCACTTTTCGTACCTTTATTTCTGAAAAAGACGTTTGGATAAAGAAGAAATGGATAAGAAAGGAAACGACTATTTAATCTCTACTCTGCTTCTTTCTCTTTCATCATAAGTTCATTTTAATAATTAAACGATGAAAATGTGATTGCCCTTGAGAATTCAGTAGTTGTGTATGCTCTTCCTCCACAAACAAGACAGTGGTGTGTCTTCCTTGATTGTGTCTATAACTATGTCGACTGGAATTGCATTTTGATGTCCATTTTCAGAACCAGTGAAATAATCGGTCTGAAATTACACAACCATTATGCACAGCGCTGAAGCATGGAATAGTTACGGTTAAACTCTCGCACAAAAGCCAATGAAATGAGGAAATCTAACATCTAATCTTTATTAAATGCACCCTAACTAATTAGTTTAAAATTCAAAAGATAATTTTAATATAATTACACGTGACTAATACGACACATGAAAGATCTTCAGCTGATAGCCGTACTGATTGGTTAACAGTTCCATGTTTAATGTGATCATAAATCACTTCTTCACTGTTCTCCCCGTTTAGAAGTCATCAGTGACGTGCCCACATCAGCGTCATTAGAGAACATTTAAGTCATATTCTAAACCCATGCAGGTTTCAGAATTCATGACTCAGAAATGTTTGCAGTGAATCTTTGCTCGATGGTAGATCAGTTAATATTAAGATGCACACACACGCACATACACACACAGGCACAAACACAAACACACACATGCAGAGGCATGCACATACACACACATATGCACACACTCATGTGCGCATACACGACACAAATGTCCACCCACATATACACGAGCATGCCCGCATGCACACACACAAATACACACACAACACAAGTGCAGAGGTGGTAACAAACAGGCTCATACTCAACCACACACACACACACACACACACAGGCATGCACACATACAGAGTTGGCAAGCAACAGACTCATACTCAATCACACACAGACACACACACACACACACAGGCATGCACACACACAGAGTTGGCAAGCAACAGACTCATACTCAATCACACACAGACACACACACACACAGGCAAGCACACACACACACACACAGAGCAAGCAACAGGCTCGTACCCAGCCACCCTCCTCGGTCTCACACAGCCACTCACCTGGATTTCCCGGGCATGGTACATTATAATGAGACCAAGCAATATAACAGTGGAAAGGCTGATAAGGCATTTCAGTGCAAATGAATATGAAGATTCCTGCAACAAGAGAACACAACAGGGAAGGGGGGGATTAACAATTACAGGAGTGATAATCCTTATATTCACTTCAACTGATTTTCTAAAATGTATGCAGTGCAGAGTGCAGAGTTACATACTACAGCAGCGGGGACAGAAACCGCTCGTTAAGAGTCAAACAATCTGGACATTTCCATTCCTTGTTCTCCTGTTCCGACAACGTCTCCGTCTTCGGTGGTAACTCTAGACCTCCGTCGAACCGGGCCTCCCGTTAACCCTGGTTTTTTTCATTATGAACTAGAACACACAGTACCAGCTCCTCACTGTAAAATGGAGCCAAACCAGTGAGGATCACTTTTGGGGAGGGAGGGGGAGCGGGGGGGGGGGGGGGGGTCAGTGGGAATCCGGTAGAGGGGGCGGGGGGCAGCTCTTAGCAGAACGAAACAAAGCAGCCAAAACAAAGTCTGACTGTAGCGCCGTGGACCCGGCTACACTGGGAAAACACGTGTAATTGGGATGAATAACAGAGGGGGGGGGTGAAGAGGGGGGAGGGGGGGGGGGTACAGCCGGGAGAGGAAAGCTCTCCGCCGTCTCCGTCGAGCGAGGGAGCAGCAGCTGTCGGAAAGGCAGCCTGTCACCGCCGTCCCCCTCAGCGCGAACGACGCGCGCTCACCCCGCGCAAACATGTCAATTTATCTCCAGACGCGCCTCCGCGCCGCCGTACGTGAGGGGACTTAATGGCCGCTTCAAAGATTTGGACTAATGATGAAAAATGCGCGTTGGCTTTGGCGAGCCGCAAAGGCCGGCTGGGCGCAGATCGTAGGGCCCTGCATATAGCCGCGGGGCGTAGATCATGGGGCCCTGCGTATAGCCGCGGGGCGTAGATCGTGGGGCATAGATAATGGGGCCCCTGCATATAGCCGTGGGGCGTAGATCGCGGGGGCCCTTGCGTATAGCCGCGGGGCGTAGATCGTGGGGCATAGATAATGGGGCCCCTGCATATAGCCGTGGGGCGTAGATCGCGGGGGCCCCTGCGTATAGCCGCGGGGCGTAGATCGTGGGGCATAGATAATGGGGCCCCTGCATATAGCCGCGGGGCGTAGATCATGGGGCCCTGCGTACAGCCACGGGGCGTAGATCATGGGGCCCTGAGTACAGCCGCAGGGCGTAGATCGTGGGGTCCTGCGTACAGCCGCAGGGCGTAGATCGTGGGGCCCCTGCCTACAGCCGCCGGGCGAGTCATGGGCCTCCGGCGGTGAGGGGCCCTGTAACCGGCCGGCCGGCTGGCGGCGGACGCCCTTGAGTGAGCCGCTTCAGTGATCGCCCAGCGGTGCCTGGCTGTGCGAGATGGCGGTGGGTTAAAGGCATCACTTACTCGGTAATCTCAGTTATGACACCAGTGTCATAAGCAATGTGGCCGCGTGCATATCACTCTTCATACGGGGGGTGACATTAGCGGGACGTTAGCTTGCGTGGCGGCCTATCACCGTTGGTGTGCGTGTGCGTGTGTGCGTGTGCGTGTGCGTGTGTGTGTGTGCGTGTGTGTGTGTGTGAATGGGTGAAGAAGAGGCATCAGTTGTAAAGAGCGTTGGATAAAAAGCGCTACATAAACACAGTCCATTTTCCCATTCATGTGGCAGAGTGGGTTGGATCAGGGCTCGGAACCGGACGGTGCTTTCATTATTGCGCGAGGCCACGGGACGGTCAGGCGGCTCGATCGGGACATTCGGGGAGGATGCTGGGCGGGAGAGGTAAGAACGGGGGGGGGGGGGAGGAAACGAGGCGGCCGGAAAAACCGGACGGAGCGGGGGAGCGGGAGCGGCGTTTCCGCGCGGTGGGAGGGAGAGCCCGTGAAAGACAGAGCCCGTTAATGCGTTAAAAACCCACATTCATCTTCCCGGCGCCTCCCGCCCGGGCCCCGCACAGCCCCTCTCGTCTCCATAACGGGGAGCGGCAGGTCACGCCCGTGATGAATCGGGAGGAGCGCGGGGAGCGGGGAGCGGGGAGCGGGCCATGGATCACCGGGACTCTCGGCACAGGTGCGGCACACGCTAATGAGCGGCTGGCTGGTCTGCATGTGGAGGGGGGGTCTGCATGTGGAGGGGGGGTGTGTGTGGGGGGGTTTGCATGTGGAGGGGGGGTGTGTGTGGGGGGGTTTGCATGTGGAGGGGGGGTGTGTGTGGAGGGGGGGTCTGTATGTGGAGGGGGGGTGTGTGTGTGGGGGGGGTCTGCATGTGGAGGGGAGGTGTGTGTGTGGAGGGGGGGTCTGCATGTGGAGGGGGGTGTGTGTGGAGGGGGGGTCTGCATGTGGAGGGGGTGTGTGTGTGGGGGGGGTCTGCATGTAGAGGGGGGGTGTGTGTGTGGGGGTGTCTGCATGTAGAGGGGGGGTGTGTGTGTGGGGGTGTCTGCATGTGGAGGGGGGTGTGTGTGGAGGGGGGGTCTGCATGTGGAGGGGGGGTGTGTGTGGGGGGGGTCTGCATGTAGAGGGGGGGTGTGTGTGTGTGGGGGTGTCTGCATGTAGAGGGGGGGTGTGTGTGTGGGGGTGTCTGCATGTGGAGGGGGGTGTGTGTGGAGGGGGGGTCTGCATGTGGAGGGGGGGTGTGTGTGTGTGGGGGGGTCTGCATGTGGAGGGGGGGTGTGTGTGTGGGGGGGGTCTGCATGTGGAGGGGGGGTGTGTGTGGAGGGGGGGTCTGCATGTGGAGGGGGGGTGTGTGTGGGGGGGGTCTGCATGTGGAGGGGGGGTGTGTGTGTGGGGGGGGTCTGCATGTGGAGGGGGGGTGTGTGTGGGGGGGTTTGCATGTGGAGGGGGGGTGTGTGTGTGGGGGGGGTCTGCATGTGGAGGGGGGGTGTGTGTGTGGGGGGGTTTGCATGTGGAGGGGGGGTGTGTGTGTGGGGGGGTCTGCATGTGGAGGGGGGGTGTGTGTGTGGGGGGGGTCTGCATGTGGAGGGGGGGTGTGTGTGGGGGGGGTCTGCATGTGGAGGGGGGGTGTGTGTGGGGGGGGGGGTCTGCATGTGGAAGGGGGGGTTCTTCTGCTGCAAAAATCACACACTGTGCCCGTCGCACTGGGCATGTGCAATACCCGCGACTTAAAGACCAGCACAAATGAAAATTCTAATTCTTCATAACTGCGTCTTGAAGTATATTCCCAAAAATGGATAAAATCGTAATAGCTGTGTATTTTATTTAATTTTTTATTTCATTTTCAAGTTTTTTTTTTTTTCATCCATTTCCCGCAAAACATGATTTTTTTTTATTTCACGTCATCGTGTACCAGCGGGCGTGTATTTAGATCAAATATCTGTCAATTTTCCGTTCCCCTACAATCAATATCCTGTCACAAAGCAGCGCGTATTCTTCCCCAGAGAGCCCACCTCCTAATTTAACGTCAGTCAAATGGACCAGAAAGATCCGTTTCACTCGTGTATACGTCATATTGTGGGAGCTAGTGCTGCTCTTAGTTCCGTCTAACTTTAATTTCTGGCTAATGTTTACCCTCCTCGTGCTGTGAACAAAATCAGGAATACATCCTCATCCATTTGCATTGTGTGGCAGGTCCATCACTTAGTATTATTTATTTTCAGACTTATCTTAAAACAGCCTTCCTGTACTGCTCGATACACAGTGGGCTATGCTAGGCAGAAGGACTTAGCAGCAGCCGCTACGACGTTATGGCACATTATAAACATGGCGTAGAATAGCGATACCATATAGCGAATATGATCAGTGTTTGCGTCTCCTCCGGTTTTGCGTAAAGCAATCCATCACTGTCTTTTACCGGTAGCCTATAAGTAAAGGGCAAGAGCAGGGTGAGGCTTTGCTCTTAATTATTTCCTTACTCAATTATTTACGGGAAGTTAACAAGTTCATCAACACTGAGAACCTGATAGGTAGAATGTCCCTGGGTGGTGTGGCCGGTGCAGGACACTGTACACCACCCCGGCTGGCAATCGTAGAACCTCTACGGTCTAAAATTAGGACAGGCCTGAACTGTCTTTAAAAGGACAATCGCAAGTGAGAAAAAAATAAGCTTAATAATGGCAAATATACATTTATCTAAATTACCCTTTAAATAACATTTTTTTTTTTACACTAATACATATTTATAATGACGACTGAGTAAAAAGGTCATACATACGCATGTATATTTATAAGAATTATATCGTATAATTGTGCGACACGTGACACGGATTCTGCACAATGCCGTTGCTTTGGGCGGACATTTTTTTTGCCCGGTGGACACCGGCGCATTCCGAACTGACCGGATTTAATGGCGTGTCGTTGCGAAACGGTGACAGTCTCCAGAGGAGGGAGGAGGCGGAGACGGGACGCGAACGCAGCGCGCAGGCCGGGATGGCGCGGCGCTGACACGTCCCAGACGAGGCTGTAATTGCCTCCGCGAAGCTCCAGCAGCAGGACGCCGGGCCGGGCGAGCAGCGTGCGCTCTAGACTCGCCGGGGCGAGAAACGAGCTGTTCTGCCGGCGACAGGAAATGAACCCTCCTGCGCCGGAGTTCGGGACGTAGCTGGAGATTCGCTACGTTCGCCTGCGGAACGGCTCCCGCTGAGGGCATTCCTCACAGCCCAAATCCGCACGCGCCTGCTTACACGTGCTGGAAGCTCGCGGTGGGACGCAGAAGCGCTTTGCAAAAAAAAATCTGGTGATGATAATTATCGGTATAAACTATTATTGTTGTTGTCATTGTGATAATTAGGTGTGCAGAGGCTCTTAACGTTAAACTGCTGTGCTGACTGTTCTGAAAATGTTCTTTTTTTCCTGGGGCACCGTATCATGATATACTGTGAGGAATTAGGAAACAATGCACTTTCCTAGACGTGGTAGTACCGGGGCTTGAACAACCAACCTCCAAAACCTATATGTAGCATATCATATTTCTGGCTAGGCTCACACAATTCTTGCTATTTTTCCATCCCAATGTCATGGTTTGCTTATACACGTTGAGACAAAAATAATATTCTCCTGTAAGACGATGACAAACAAAGCCATCCGAGAACATCCAAAGGGGCTTCATCACCTTATTCTCTTTCCTAATAAGAACGCCTCCTCTCAGGGTCCCAAGGAAAGTACAAAGACTCAAATGAGGCAAATATTTTTTTTTGATTAAAGATGGAGGACAATCATGCTGTCAGAGAGCTGTTTTGTTTTATTAAAATTCCTTGCCTTTAACGTGGATTAAATAGCTGGGGACTTCACGCTGCAATAACAGGTTTTTTTTACTTGGTGAGTCCCCTATTTTATTACCGACAAAAGTGACCCATTTTCAGCCTCAGGACAGACATTCAACCATTCTTTCAGAATTAGTTCTCCCGTAGTTAACACGGCGATGGAATCATTTTATTTCTTTATTCACTCAATACCGCAACCTACCACGCTAAACATTCACCATTCAAACTCCAATATGAAGCGTGTGCACTCTCTGCCATTTTATAGCACCTGACAATCCCTAATCAATAACAATCTGCAGTGATTTAGGAGAATAAACCTGGATCGCTCCCATCAGCAGAGAGATGAATTCTCATGTTCAGAACATTGTTCAAATATATATCAGTCCATCAGTGTCCCCTATAGAATAACTACAGCCAGGAATTATATGAGACTGCCTAAGATGGTTGAAATGAATATATGCTGAAACAGAGTGGACCTTTCCACAGAGGTGACATTGACTGAAATTTGTGCTCACAAAATATAATTTGTGCTCACGAATGACAGTAAATTGCGCGCATGAGATGTTACATTATTATTGGCATTTGGTAGACGCTCTTATCCAGAGGAATGTACAGTTGATTAAACGAAGTAGGAGACAATCCTCCCCTGGAGCAATTCAGGGTTAAGGGTCTTGCTCAAGGGCTCAACGGCTGTGCGGATCTTACTGTGGCTACACCGGAATTAGAACCACCAGTCCTTAACCACTACGCTACAGGCCGCCCCTGTAAACGATGTAAACGAAGATGTGATCACAAATTAATGCAAATCGTGTGCACAAAATGAAAATTGTGCTCACAAATGAATGAAATCGTGCACACAAAATGAAAATTGTGCTCACAAATGAATGAAATCGTGCACACAAAATGAAAATTGTGCTCACAAATGAATGAAATCGTGCACACAAAATGTAAATTGAGCTCACAAATTAATGAAGTCGTGCTCACAAAATGAAAATTGTGCGCACAAATTAATGCCAGGCTCCGGACCTTTCAGGTATGTTCTTGCAGTGTTTTTTTAACGAAAAATACCACAAACGAAAAATCACACCGTCGTTCGTCGTTGTGTGTCGATTTTCGCCGCCATTTTGACCAAAGCCTGCAGCATTACGCACGTTCCGCCGAGGAGCCCGTCCCGCCAGCCGCGCGTTCCTTACCTTCGTGTAAACCCCCCAGGAGAGCTCCGTCTCCGTCACCATGACGACGATACCGAACATCCCAAAGATCAAGGCGTAGTCGCTCAGCCGCTTCCGCTTCTCGAAGAGCGCCCTCCGGTGGCCCAGCTTGTAGCCGATGTCCTTGTTCTTCTTCTGCGGCGCATTGCCTCCCTCCCTGGTCAGGCTCTCGCTGGACGCCTTGCTGGGGTCCTCGCCGTTGCCCTTGGAGACCACCACCTCCAGGCCGGAGCTGTGCAGGGTCTGGAGGGGCTGGGTCTCGGAGTCGAGCTCCGCGAGGTTGCGCCGGGACGCACCCAGACTGCCCAGCGGTCTCACCACGCCCCCATTGTACTTGCAGCTGTTCATGGCTATCTCAGGGAATGGGAAACTGCTCTCTGGGAGGGAGCGCTTGGATCCAGCATGGCTTAGCTTCTTCGGCTCAGCATTTACCTGCAAACAAGGAGGACACAAAATGACAGTTTATCATCCGCACTTTACGGACGTGCACCGTCACTGTACATATACGGTACCGTATGTGCAGATTCGGCAGGCTTACCAAGATTCAGCTTTATTGGGAATCTCGAATATCACTGTATTGTTTTGCTGTTACATATGTGGTACCGTATGTACTGATTCAGTTGGCTTACCAAGGTTCACTTATATTGGGAATCTTGAATAAGCAGACAAACGCACATTCAACCCGCTTGTCACACTCAACTAGTGTAAAATTATTTAGAATTTGTACCGATGCACGCTGAAACAACAGGTCATAATTCCTTGAAGACACATTACCAGGCAACCCACAAACAGGTGCAACAACAGGAGTCCAGGGGAATACAAGGCACCCAGGCGCAGCAGAATGAATAATACATCTTCAGAATACCTTTTAGGATACGGGATATAGCGTCAATGAACTGTACAAAGAACATGTAAAGGAGAAAAACACGATCAGAAAGGCAAAAATTTTCATAAACTCTAGCAGTAATAATCTTTATCTTTTACCACGATGTACACTTAACACGGCCAAGCTCCCCTGTATCCTGCTACCGGTAAGTAGCTGAAGCTCAGCAGGTTCGGCCTGAGCTAAAACTTGGGTAGGAGAGCTCCTTGGATGTGGTGTTGGTTTGGCAGCCCTCCCTCTGGACCCAATTGTAAAACCCAACAGAGCAGTCACGAGAGCATTGTACTGTTGCATGGTACAGGCAATGTCTTTCAAGAGACTTTTTTTGTTTCGAATTCAAGAGAAAGCAATAAGCAATACCGATAAGCCAAAATGAATACTAGGGGGTTACAGCCTTTATTTAAGAAAGCATATAACATAAAATTACCTTATAAATACTGAATACTGTATCTTACCAATTCATACTGCATGATGTAATATAATGTCCTTAAAATATGATCTTTATTAATAGCCAACGTATCGGGGAGCAGGATAATATATGACTTTGTTCCTTCTCATTACCACACAGCGAGGATCTACACTCCCTTTACGTCCTAGCAGAGGCGATGACGTGCACCGGCATGATGGAGGGTGTGTGTGTGTGTGTGTGTGTGTGTGCGCTAGTGTGTGTGTGTGTGTGTGAGTGTGTGTGCGTGCTAGTGTGTGTGTGCGCATATGCGCCCGCGCCTGTGCCTACCTATGTATCTGTCCGTGGGTGGATGAGTGCGTGTGTGTGCTGTTGTGTGTGGATGAGCCCCAAGCCCATAGAGGCATTAATACAAGCCAAATCTGAGGGAGGTGGGAAGCGTCATTCATTTCCTCACTGGCTTAAGCAGCTGCTTATCGTTTATCACTCATGAATCTGCAACACACACGCTATACGAACGCGTGTTCTTCTACCCCTGCATTATACTGTTAATCACTTTATCTTTTTAAGTTGTTTCAGCCCCAGAACAACAAAACCACAATATGTTCCAGTGAGACTATTTGGGAAAGGGGGGCAGCCTGTAGCCTAGTGGCTAAGGTACATACACTGGGTCCCAGGAGGTTGGTGGTTCAAGCCCCGGTGTAGCCACAATAAGATCTGTACAGCTGTTGGGCCCCTGAGCCAGGCCCTTCACCTAACATTGCTCCAGGGGGGATAGTCCCCTGCTTAGTCTAATCAACTATAAGTAGCTTTGGATAAAGTGTCAGCTAAATAACAAATTATCATTACTAAAGGAAATATCCTGATAGACGTAGCTGCTTCTCTCTCTCTCAGTAACCTCCCAGCGTATATTTATCTCCAAGAATAGCTTGTGAAATCTTCTTAGACTGGCATTGAAAAAGTGTGTTCCACTTGCTTATGAATATATCATCCCAAATACAGAACATTACCGTGTCTTCCTGAGCTTGCTCTGACAGCCCAGGCGTGATTTTCCAGTGAACGGGAGGGGCAGCTATTCCTTGGGCAAGTGTGCATCTGCAGACATGACTGACTCCTCTACCCAACACGGCACATATTCAACACCTTATTAGGGGACTGCACGAAAATCCGGATTCCTTTTCTCTGATTTAGTGATTTTCTGCAGGAGAACTTTTCAACCTCAATATGGGGTCGAGACGGAATCGAGGCAGCCACCAGTTTCCCCCACATTGGAAAACTATCTACATGAATACAGACATAATCAATAAATCTTCAGTATTAATCAACCAAAACTAATAAACCAATTTAATATAAGACCACCCCCTGACCAAAACAATTAATGATACCTAATGCTAGCTAAGCTAACTAAGAAATATTTGGTTATTTAGCAACCTAGCAAACACCTATACATTATTTTACCGCCAAACGGCTGGTGTCAAGGCCCAGGTGTTGTTGCACGACATATCAATATTACTTTCTGGGTAGATAATGTCGCATTGAATGCTGAAATATGTCTTATCGAGCCCTTAATATCTTGGGTTCAATGCAAGAAAAACTTTAGATTTCCATTTGCAGCAGTCAGACAATGAGATCCTGCTCACTGGAAATGAGCGACGAGACTTAACACAAAGTGGCCCCCCGCATTCCAAGACAACATTCCTTCTGCTTTATGATACAATAAGCTAACCAGCCTCACCTATCTCGACTGTCTGATGGGGCATTGAATCAATTAACATTGGCCCTGGCATTCACTCACAAGCAAATTTAAGTGTTCCTTATGCTCTTTATTTTCTCAATTTGAGTCAGGAATCATGTAGTGGATTCAATCTCATAAAGTGGTGGACTTTAATCACATTTTAGCGCTGGCAAAGCTCGCTAGCTAGTGAGCATTTCTGGCCGGTGACATTAAACGTTTGCAAGCATTAGTGCCACTTCACCAATACAACAATGCACATAGCAGAGTATAATCAGGAGACATAGCTGGCCAAGTGTAATAACACCGACAATCATAAAATTCATATAGTATTGACTTTAAAAAAATCCTGTTATCGTAATGATCAGTACCCAGCAAAGGAAAAGGAGACAGAAGGATAAATATATAGGCTAACAAGGACAACTGTATGGATAACAAAGGGCAAACCTTCCAGCCATGTTCGCATTCACGGATATTAAACACACTGTGTGTATGGACTACACTATAGAGAAGGAGTGCACAGCAATGGGCAATCCGCTTTGGGATTTTGTGCCAATTTCTGCTCTTAATTATTTAATTAGCTAAATATTGTCAGATATTTGTATATGCACCAGCTATCACCGTAGACTGCAAAAAAAATAATATAAAAAAAATAAAATAAAATAAATTAAGGTAATTGCTTGGAACAAAAACCAGCTCGCAGACCGGCCCTCCAGGACTGGAGTTGGCTTTAATCGTAAAATAGGAAGCCATGTCAAGGGCATGTTGAATTTAGCCGCACTATGTGGCCAAAAGGGTTTTCAGGTCTTTGGTAGATAAGGAAAATATTTTGGTTGGGAATCAATAAAATGACTACCCATCTGCTTTACCCTGCTATTTTTGCTCCCTGGACACAACTTCATCAATGATTTTCAGATGTTTTCACAATAAAATATGTAAGGGATAATACCCTATGGGCCAGTCAGTTATGAGGAAATAATTGCCCAACAGGGTGGTGCTATGGCCTGATGTGAAGTGGTCATAAACTACAGTGTCTTCCATGGTCTAGCAGGTTGTTTGCTATTGCTGAGCTCACCAGTACCAAACAGTGGTATGTCTAGCAGTCAGAGGGGTGCCAGTTTGATCCCACCCTGGGTGCGTCAAAGTGTCCCTGAACAAGACACCTAACCCCCAATAGCTCCTGATGAGCTGGTTGGTGCCTTGCATGGCAGCCAATCACGTGTGAGTGTGTGTATGAGAATGGGTGAATGAGAAGCATCAATTGTACAGCACTTTAGATAAAGACTCTATATGAATGCATTTACCATTTACAACAGCAAAAGATTCAAAATTCCACCCCTAGAATCAGGTCTAGAGCTTTTGTTAGCTGTCTTGTGCATAAACTAATGATGTAACAACAGCAGTCAACTGTCTAATTACTTTTGGTGCCCCAAATTCTAGGGCAAAATGTGAAATCTCTTTGCAAACATTTTTGAATAAACACTGTGCCTTAATTATTTCAGATGTGTATAGTGCGCATAACAATCTTCTCTTTTTGTAAAAATAAATAACTGGGATCTCAATAACTACATTGTGCTAACCTAAAGCCATGTGTACAAATAATCCAACCAGTTTTCAAACAGGGAGGTAATTCACTGAAGACAATACATTGACATTGTTTTTGTTTTTGTTTTTAAAACGACAGAGAATAATGACAGAATGAGATTCTGGGACACACAGTACTACAATTAATCCCTGGAAAAGAGTGACATGGAAAATGTAAGGGAAAAGGAGAAAAAAAAAATAAAACTCCTCTTATTACCAGTTATTCCACCCGTACTGCACACCGACAATAAGGCTACATAAGGCTACTGGGCCTCTTGTAACTGCCTTTCACATTGTTGTTGCCTGGATCAGGGAAACAGGCATCTCGCACCCCAAGGGATGCAGCAACACAGGACGTTAGTCAGGCCTTGGCTTCACCTCAAATTATCGCTCCAACTGGCTATATATACACACTGCACTGCATACACGTAGCTTGTCTACTATATATTCTCCGTTTTTGTTTCATAGACACAGAAGCGTGCACACACGCACACGCACACGCTCACACACACACACACACACACAGATGCACACACACACACACACACACAGAATTTGTATGCTTAAAAGAATCAAGCTTGCTCTACTTTCTTCTCTTAAAAACCGCCAAAATGACTAAATCTAAATTTGGGCCCAATCACAAAAAAATGTCAGTAAGGCCCTAATGGGGTCTTGAGAAAAGGGTGTTCCCTTTAAGGAGAATAACCCATGTCATTCCAGGGGTGGGCCTTTGTAATAGAGAAGAACATCTAAAGGTAGATCCCCTGTAATTTGAAGGATATAGTATCGGAGTTAGTATTATATAATATCATAGCATCACATTCTTGGACCCTAGATAGTGCAAGTAATACTGCTGGTATGGTTTGTATGTGGATTCAAGAGTAAAAGAGTGGAACAATTTGGCATTGTTTCATGATGATCCTTACCAAGGTGTAAAGATTTTAATATTATGCTACACATGCACCCCTGGTCTTCGAAAGTCTGGGAGATCAAATCTCTCCTTTGTCAAACCTAAAATAATTGCAGGGTACGGCAAGAAGACAATTTGTTTAATAACCATCTTTTATATTCAAGGGGAATACAGGAATAATAACAGTACCTGAGGATTATGGCCTTCTATTCAGCCGTCACCATCTACTCATTTACTTTTAAGGGCGACGATCTCTTTAAGAGAAAAGCTACATTCATTACATACAAGTTCAATCACAACTGGCTTGCTAATTGTTAAGGAAAACACTTCAGAAATGATGGCTATGCTGATAACCTCTCTCGAAAATAGAGATCTCAATTCAATGCTATCATTGCTATCATCTCTCAAAAGAAATTCACATTTCCTCATTCGAGCTAATGAAAGACTGCGTCGGCAAGGGCAGTGAAGGTAGCAGATAACAAATTCCTTTACCGAAAAAGGGCGAGATCCAAGGTGCAAAAAAATAAACAGTTATATTCCGCAGACAGGACTACTAGGGCTGCTTTCTATTGACTGACTGACACAAGTGATAAATTAAAAACATCAGCATCAAAGCCAACAGGTAAACAGGTAGGAAAGTGATAACAAAAACATCTTTCATCGTTAAGAATAAAAACCATATTTTTTGGTCCACCAACTGATGTGCTCTTTCACCTACCTTTCAAATGCTGGCTGTTCATTAATAATGCTCCTCTTTAATATTGCTAAACTATATTTTGGATTTCACAGCTAGACCTGGAGAATAAGAGACGGCTCTCTTTATTGGTTAATTGCCTACCCCTTACACAATTAGCTTTAATTTCCTCAGTAGTGAGCCTCTGTAAGGTTTGGCATAAGGGATCACTGGGTCAATTCACTGTTCAGTAGATCCCAGAGCAGGTTCCTCGCCAATCTGGCAGAGGACTTTAGCTAAGCCTCCTGAGATGTTATGAGCTCTGCTCCCTTTTCCGCATGTAGGTTCAGTCCATGGCTTAAAAACATCTGCATGGGTCACTCATGAGTTATAATACCACTAATGTGCGTATTATTATTAATTGAAAGGTCTGAATCCTCCTGGAATGCAGATCATATTAATTGTCTCACTGGACAGAGATACGTACCCAAACAATGTTTCTTCATATCTGTAAATGCTGTATTTATATTTAGGCCCGTAACATTTTTATACCACAAAGAAAAATCCC
The DNA here is from genome assembly GCF_963514075.1 of Conger conger. Lineage (NCBI taxonomy): Eukaryota > Metazoa > Chordata > Actinopteri > Anguilliformes > Congridae > Conger > Conger conger. The sequence goes on along the minus strand of NC_083763.1, from coordinate 7,439,171 downwards.
CTTCCAGACCCCCCCCCCCCCCCAAAAAAATCCTGGGAGTTATCCTTGACATTTCTGTCATTATCATCAGGAACAGAGTGTCATTTACTTTGGCCTCACAGTCCTCTCTGTCTCACGTCCAAAAGTATCATTCCACCTGTTCCTTACCACCTCATCCTCTCCTTTGATAGACCAGAGCCTGTCGCCTTCCCGTTTGGAATACTGAAACCTGATCTTCATTGACCTGCATGTCGCAGCAATTCAACACCTCTGAATCATCCATAACGCTTATGCCAGATTTGTCTTTTCATCATTCTCTGCACCCACGCCCTCCACACTCTTAATTTAATTTTTTTTTTTTTTTTTATGTCTTCAGCACCCAGTTTGGAAGGCTGAAACTCGTAAGCTGTTTTTCCACTGCTGCAGAATTCTCGGTCGCTGCAGGAGGGCGCAGGCATGCATACACATGTTCCAGAACACTTGCAGCCGCGTTCCGGAAACACGTGCAGCCACATTCCGGAACGCCTGCAGCCAGCCACTGCAGCCTGCACTCTTCTTCTGCAGTCCTCCACAGCCACTGTGCTGGAGGACTGCACCCTGGCACAGGCAGCACAGGCAGCACAGTCCGATCGCAGTCACCTCACAGGCCAAAGGAGTTGCCATTGTGCATTGTGGTGGGGGCTGCCCTGTAGACTGAATTTGAAACCCTACCCATCTCAGTAGTACTCCGCTCAATTACGCATTGCGCCGCGTGACTCCCAAACTGTCATTCAGCTCCGGAATGACCAGAATTTCACAACCAAAATCTAGGGAATATCGCTGCATCGAGATAAACACAACACCCACACCTGTCCCCTCTACCCATTTACCATTATAGTATTGACCTGTTTATCTGCTACTTTCATTGCCCTGAGGCAAGAGGCTGCCCACTCTCACCTTTCACCTCTGAGCAGTGAAATGAAATACCCAACGCGTGAACACTGGCCTTGCCTCTGTGAGGATGTCCTTAGCCTGTACCTGGCTGCTTGTGTACAATGCTTGTATCTCAGACTGAACCTGAAATACCGACATACTACAGTAATTACAAAGCCACCAATGACTTTGAGTATTAAACTCATTATGGGACAAATGTAACATTTGCTTTCGAATGAAATTTGTGGTCTGCTCTAGAATGTTCTAATGCCCTTTGTTGTTTAGATAATGGCCTGCTATACCTTCAACTCTTGCAACTATTATGAGTAGAATGGCTGCTAATATTATTATTATTAGTAGTAGTAGTAGTAGTAGTAGTAGTAGTAGTATCAGTAGAATTAGTAGTAGTCATAGTAGTACATTTTAAATTATGAAAATACAATAGAAACATACATATCCATGTAAAATATTATACTGATTGTACTTAAATATACCAAGGTTAACACAAAGCCATAACACATATGGTGAATAATGCAATTACAGAGGCAAAGGCCCAAGCAAAAGATGAAGTTTCACATACAGTATTTCCCTAATTATCATCCACCTTCAGCAGCTTTACACCTCCAATGAATACCCCACAGCAGGCTATGAACTGCTAGCCTCATGATTTTATAATGACCGCTAACAATCCACATGCTACAAGATATAGGATTAGCAGCCTGCATTAAAGATCCAAGATCCCCGAGCCAGCTGAACTAATCGCACCCTCATTCAAACTCAAGGTCATGACATACCCGTCCCTAACAAAGTTCACATGCTAGCTCAGATCCTTAACTCCGCCGCGTCTCCCCAGTCTAAACCCCCGCAGCTAATTCTGCCAACAGATACGTTTCGGTTTCACGAATTCGTTCGCCGGCACCACGGCAACAAGGATACATATGCCGCAGGTTTCAAAGAGCTAGTTGCCTTCTGTGTACGGTACAAACGCCTTCCATCGCAGGTATTGAGTTCTGTCTGCTGCTTCTGAAATCTGCTACAACAGATTATGCTGGAGACGAATCCAGAATTCAAGAGAGCTAGGGAATTGATGTTCAAGAATTTTGCACACACAAATAATAGAAATCATATAAAACAATCGAGTAATAACAAATATGTTGGCAGCAAAGTACGTGCAATTCTCGTTAATGTTAAATCACATTACATTCCGAATTTTAAATTAGCCTTGTAATTAATTGCAAGTTCCCTCAGTCTTGAATAGTACAAAACGGCTGAAGTTTATTATTGAGTAAATTTTAAAAATGTACATTGTTATTATTGGAATATGTCAAGCATATGCCCTATTTACACAAAATAAGTTGCTTGGGCACTTCCCTAAGCCCTTATAATATTAAGTTTCATGTAGTTAAAAAAATAATTTAGTATAGTAATATTTATGTTCTTTCAACAATATCTCCACCTTGATTGGCTCTAGTGGTTGTATTGATAAACTTTTACCTACATATTGTGCATATATTTCATATACATATTGTCAAATTCTTACAGAGTAAGAAGGTATTGCCAGCAATGTACTGTACACACCAAATCTGACACCGATTGACTGAACAAAAATTAAGTTGTTTGCATGTCATGTGAAAAAACTGCTGCTGTAATTTTGTTGTGTTTGCCACTTCACACAGGGCACACTGATTGGCTCACTTCTGTGGCCCTTTGTAATGGGACGGGGCCCCTGAGTGACTCAGATCAGCAATACCGGCGGCACTGCTAACTTCCTGCCTTGAACAGAAGGAGAAGAATTCAAAAATGACAATGTATGAGCTGAAATATGAACAAACATAGGCCCTAAATCTGTCATAAAAGGGAAATATGTCTTAGCTGAGGTACCCGCGGGGCTTTGGGAAAAGTTAAATATATCATCTTGCAACATATCAGCTCTCATTTATGAAAAGATGTCACAGATGAGCAGGCTTCTATTTGTCCATATTGGACATCGAAGTATCACACTGATAGCCTCTTTGCTTGTAGCCTTGCCTGGTACCAGACTGAGAGGGAAAATGCTAAGAAATTCACTGTGAAAAGAATCATTTGGCACAGATAAATAATAGTAATAGAATCAACACAAAGCCTGTGCCTGTCTTTAGCCGTAAAATGTTCAGCTGGAGAGAATAGACTAAAACTAGACTACAGTAGAATGATTCTAGTGAGGGAAATATGATTTAGCCTGTGTTAGTGAAGCTTTAAGCTTAAATTAAAAGCTGAATTTAAGCTTAACAGCACTTCGGATTACTGTATGTACCTAGGTCCTGTCTTTTCATTTAAAAGTGAATCAGTGGTGTGTGAAACAGTTCATTTGCTCATATAATTTTTTTTTTCAAAAATGTAGAAAACACAGTATGGTAGAGCAAAGCACAGTAATGATATTGGGAATATGACTGCAATACTTTGGGGCTTTGCACATTATTATTGACTTCCTGGAAATGTACTTCTAATGACAAAATCTTCCCGAAATATTGAATTGTGGTGTCAAACATATGAAACCAATGGACACTCACTAAACATCATGTAGACGGCGTAATTCTACAAACCTGCCAAAACGGTTTCTCGGACTAGCTTTGCATTTCCCAGCCATTACACCATCGGCGCTTGGCTCCCTTGATAAAAAAAAGTAATAATGATCCCACTAATAATCTGCAGCTTTTATGAAGCTTTCAGGCATATATAAATCTAACCCAAAGTCCTGCACTTGAATTTATCTTGTGATTTGTGAAGTGAAGCCAGCATACCAATCGCTTGCTCCCTCAGACTTCTCTGTGAGTAATTGTGAATTACTGCTCCTGGGTTAGATGACAGTTGTGACTGCGGCCAGGCATTCTGCCAGCCGGCAGGATGCCCCAGTCCCATCACACCTCCACAAAAACATCCCAACGTCAAACGGCTCAAACGCAGTCTCCTGTGCAGTCCTTCCTACCCAGCTTGCCATTGTTCCACATCACACTGTACCCTGCTGGAAAAAAAAACAGCTCAAGCTTGGTTGAGCAGTTCAGACCAGCCCAATGCTCAACATGGTTTGACCAGTACAAGCTATGTTTTGAAACGGCTGGTAGCTGGTTGACCAGTTCAGACCAGCTCTATGCTCAACATGGTTTGACCAGCATGAACTATGTTTTGAAACAGCTGGTAGCTGGTTGACCAGTTCAGACCAGCTCCATGCTCAACATGGTTTGACCAGCACAAGCTATGTTTTGAAATGGCTGGTAGCTGGTTAACTAGTTCAGACCAACTCCATCCTCAACATGGTTTTACCAGCTCAAGCTATGTTTTGAAACAGCTGGTAGCTGGTCGACCAGTTCAGACCAGCTCCATGCTCAACATGGTTTCACCAGCACAAGCTATGTTTTGAAACGGCTGGTAGCTGGTTAACTAGTTCAGACCAACTCCATCCTCAACATGGTTTTACCAGCTCAAGCTATGTTTTGAAACAGCTGGTAGCTGGTCGACCAGTTCAGACCAGCTCCATGCTCAACATGGTTTCACCAGCACAAGCTATGTTTTGAAACGGCTGGTAGCTGGTTAACTAGTTCAGACCAACTCCATCCTCAACATGGTTTTACCAGCTCAAGCTATGTTTTGAAACAGCTGGTAGCTGGTCGACCAGTTCAGACCAGCTCCATACTCAACACGGTTCGACCAGCTGGTAGCTGGTCATTTCAAGCTGGTCATAGCTGGATTTTACAGCAGGGTATACAGTGTCTCATCTATACACTATGTTCACGATCATAGTCAGGTGGGCAACGAGGGCCTCAGGCTGTTTCTGGTTTATATGCCATGGCCTTAATTACTTAATTAGCCCTAACATTTACAGCATCTGACATTTTAGCTGCATTTCTTCATTTCAAGAGCACAAACGGCAGCTGAAGACTGTTCTTGTGTCCCTATATGAGACGTTTTAACGGTGATCCAATATATGAGTGAAGCAGCATTGGTGCATTGAGCCAATTCGCTCATTTAGCCAGGATAATTGGTGGAAACAAAACCTGCATACACGCTCCGGCCCTCCAGGACCTGAAGTGCCCACTTCTGATATATGTGATTGGAAAGTATTTCCTTATATATTTTATTATTATATCGGCATGTTCTTTGTCTCACGGCTTATGGGTCAAGGGTCATGAGAGTCTGGCGGTCCTGTTCAGTGAGGGAATTTTTCACGAGAGGTGGATGCCAATTCTCGTGAAATCAATTTACCGTATTAAATAGCTCAGTGAATCAAGACCCCGTCACGAAGCTAAGGGTTGCACTTTTACAGTAGACACCAGGAGCAAACATAAAGCACTTCGTCAATTCTTCTGCGACGTTCTGAGGGCTTCTCTCAAGAGATCGGGAGAACGTGTGTTTAAAAATACACACCGGAAAAATAGGTTGACACTCGTCTCTCAGGTAAGAGGGACGGCGACACGAGCCACTGTCAAGATCCTTTGAGGGACGCTCTGTCGTAAATCCCGTGTTAAAAATACTAAATGCTCTACTTCTTAGAAAATGGGAAAAAAAGGTTGTTTTTGTGCTGAATCCAGCTTGTGGATTACAGGCAAAGATTCCTTTAATGACATGCAAGAGTTCCCTTCAGCTCCAGTGCCTGGGGTGTTGCATTGCCCGTAGCCAGATAGCCACAACACTCAGCTTCTCAGTTAGAGCTGCAAAAACAGTAAGCCGAATATGTATACACTCATCGAGCACTTTATTAGGAACATTTTTACTTTATTACACCTACTTATTCATGTGATTATCCAATTAGCCAATTGTGTGGCAGCAGTGCGATGCATATAATCATATATATACGGGTCAGGAGCTTCAGTTAATGTTCACATCAACCATCGGAATGGGGAAGAAATGTGATCTAAGTGTCTTTGACTGTGGTATGATTGTTGGTGGCAGACAGGGCGGTTTGAGTATCTCAGCAACTGCTGATCTCCTGGGATGTTCATGCACACTTGTCTCTAGTGTTTGCAAAGAATGGTGCAAAAAAACAACCCAAAAGAAATCCAGCAGTGTTCTGCAGACAGAAATGCCTTGTCAATGAGAGACGTCAGAGGAGAATGGTCAGACTGGTCAAAGCTGACAGGAAGGTGACAGTAATGCAAATAACCATACATTACAACCGTGGTATGCAGAAGAGCATCACTGAACACACAACGCACCATAACTGTAAGTGGATAGACTACAGCAGTAGAAGTCTAATGAATACCTAATAAAGTGCTCGGTGAGTGTATACGTATAGTGAACAGGTAAGACATGTTAGATTAAAAGGGAATTTACTGGGCGGTGAGTGAGTAATCCATTCCATGCAGTAGTTTTCCACATGGCTACCTGCCGGCATGGCAACCAGGCAGCATACAGCTGCTTTCTCAGTCAACCCACACGCAGTCCATTGTGTCAGCCTGAGCAGGTCTGCCATCTGTACCAACTTCCACCAGGCCCGAGGCAGCTACCCACCGGTGCCCTCAGCAAGACCAGGCAGGTAAGGCCACCGTAACCATCCCTAATATGCTGCGCTGCAATAGCACAGGGCAATCTCAGGGTTTGCAGTAAAAAGGCCGTATCCTATTCCTATCTAAAACACCTGTACAGTGCCACCCTCGAAGCGAAGTAAAAAGTCGTTTCAATACCAGCTAACATGGCACCTTGGAATCGCGAGCTCTCTCTACAGCCTCTGTTCTCCTTCCTGGAACAGAGGCAGGAATGCAACAAGGTAGATGAGGGAAGCTTTGTTTTAGCTAGAACCCCCCCCCCCCCCCTCCCCCCCAGAGAGAGGAGCAGAGGGGGGTCAGCCATCCCCTTTTCTGCCCGTTTGATCCCGAATGCCGCGCTGCATCCAGCTACTGTGAGCTGGATCCTCTCAGCGAGATTGAAAAGCCACGGTGCAGAACAGTTTAAATGAAGCACTGCAGCACTTTTCTATCACCGCTTTCTCTCTCTCTCTCTGCCTCTCTCTCTCTCACGCTCTCTCTCTCTGCCTCTCTTCCCTCCAACCCCCCCCCCCCCCCCCCCCCCCCCCCCCCTTGACACAGACGTCCAGCTCACAGAATCAGACCAGGCTCGGTCAGACCCGCTCCACCTGAATCGCATAGAAACTTCAACTGATACAACTCACAGTCACTGCAGGTCTGAGCAACCTCCATCACTGACGACAAGAGGAGTATTCCTGGAGCTGCTGAGAGGAGAGGCTGGCTGTCTGCAGCCGGGAGAACGAGAGAGGGAGAGAGAGAGAGAGGATGAACATTGCGAGAGAGATAGAGAGGGTGCAGAGAGAGAGAGCATTGAGAGAAAGCAGAGAGAGAGAGAAAACAGCGAGAGACAGAAAGAGAGAAAGCACAGAGAGAGAGAGAAAGAGAGAGAGAGAGAGAGACTCTTACAGGCATGCAGCAGCTCCTCAGAGTCAGCTGAAGAAAAGCACACAGCCTCCTCGTTCACCTTCGTCCATTTAAACCCCTCCAATCCTCCTCCCCATGATGTCTCCCGGAGAGATGGCAGTCTTTGTCAAGCCGAGCTCGCTTAGCACAACCCACCCACCCCCCCACGCCCCACCTCGCACCACCACAGCTGATCAGAGACTCCTCGAATCCTGTAGCTTTTCCTTGAATGGAGCGTGCGAGCGAAAGCCCCAGTCTGGGCTGGAGCTGCTGCCTGCAGCTGACTGCACTAACGGGGGATAGAGAGAGAGAGAGAGAGAGAGAGAGAGAGAGAGAGAGAGAGAGAAATCCACCGAGCGGGAGGGAGGGCGGGAAACGAAGAGCGAGGGAGGGAGGGAGGGAGAAGGAAGGAGAGAGAGAGAGAGAGCCCTGCAAGGCAGAGAAACAGGCTGCCACTGCAGAGAGAGCTGCAAGCTGTAGCTGTACCAGTTTGTCACACTGCAGAGAAGCTGGCAGCTTGTAGGGACAGCCCAGGGAACACCAGACTATAGTGGAGAGATGAGCAGCCAAAACCCAGCTTTAAAAAAATAAATAAATAAAAAGACACAAAAAAAAAAGGCAGCAGTTGAGGAACAAAGCAAACGCCGGAAGAGAAAGACACCATTTTATTAAATCCCCACTCCAAAAACCATTCTGTGTATCAATTGCTCCGCACTGAACCGTAAAAACACACAGACTACATGCAACAACTATTGTGCCCGAGACGGCGTCACAACAAATGGGTTTAGTCGTACACAGCCGTTTTTCATACGTGTCGGTCGACAGGTGCCACCACCTGTGTCAACGCTGAAATCACTGTTTATTACAGCGCTGGTTCTCTTGTTCATTAATTCCGTGACTTTGTAGCCTATGCAGATGCTGATGGAAGTGGCAGTCAGTAAATATTCACTAATTTCTTGTGGCTATTCGACCATTTCGAAACATTCATTCATCCTTCAAAATGTATTCATATCAGATATGCCATTTTCTTTTTTTCAAAATATTATAACCAGAACATATTAATGGGAAATATTGATTTATATCATTAGCATTCCTCAAATCGCATCATTGCATCGTTGTAAACACAAAAGAAGAAGCAGTAGAATGTTCTAGGCAAACAAACATCAGCCCATTTCAGTCAGGCCTTCCTGCACTCCGAGACGTATATTTAAAGGAAAACACACACAAGTCTAATTGTACAACTGTCAACACTGTTAGCATTGTCAAACTGTGAACACGCTTTCCTCGCTGGTGAGCTTGCACACGCTTCCCAAGTACCATTTTGCCAAATTAATGAGGTAATTCACTTACTGGAATGAGAAATTAATTTATTAAAAACTCATTTTAAGAACAAAGAATCGGGTCTCACGTCAGCAGAAAGAAAGGGGCACACTGTACGTCGGATGGCAACACAATCTGCACTCAGCTATTGCCGAATCTGCGTAAAATTGTCCCTGTTCAACTTGTCAGGCAGTAAGAAATCATGTTTCGGCACATAGCGAGCACCTCTCTTTAAACGTATGCGACTACAGTCAGAGTTTTGGAAGCTATGGACATGAAATGATTTTTTCCTGAAAGTGATTTGCATTATGTGTCAGCTCTCGGAGAAGTGAGAGAAGAATAAATCTCTCTTAAAGGTTCGTACGGACGGCGATGACTGTGCCTGCGTTTCGACTCATCGCAAGGCCACGGTTCCCGCAAAGCCAGCAGCCAAAAGGTCGGTTATGAAATACTCGCTTTTCCAAAGGCTCATTTCTGTCTCATGAATTCCCCCGGTGACTAAGCCGGTATACCCATGCCTGTGTCACCCTCTTGTTTCATAATCACATCTACAGCAGTCACTCAAATTACAACATTAATGTCTTCTTTCACCACGCTGACATTATTAAAGTTTGGACGCCAAGTCATCTGAAGGGAAAATTTCACATGAAGCCCTGACTATACAGCAGGGTCAAATAGCAGAGGTGTCCATTCTGAGACATTCTTCATTATACCGTTACATTATCCAGAGTAGCCTAGCCTCCTATACTTTTAATGAATATTAAGCTTACCATAATCTGACAAATTTCACTGTTCAAATTAGGCATGAAAACCGAGGCTATACACAGTTTACTGAGAGATATAGCACATCACCAGTACAAAGAAAAGCCAGTCCAGGGCAAACATTTAAAAAAATATATGTATTAACATGCATTATTTCACAGAGATATTAAAACACAACTTGGACAAACATTTTTTTCATTGTGATATTATCTTTTGAAAAAAGATTTTGACAGTTATCTTAATGAGTACACTGATTTGATAATTTTATCACAACAAAGAATAAAAACAAAGCCTGAATGTCCTGCTTATTGAATCATCTGAGTGTGTGTGTGTCACTTCTGTGGACAATATGCAGTAGTCATCCCCTGCCCCCACAATAATACTCTTAATTCAGCAAAGGTGTAAACATTACTTAGCATTTTAAGAATGGTCTACAAACACCCAACTGCACAAGGTCAAATCGGAGCGTTTGGCGTGTCCTGTGACGCTCCATTGTGGGTCGAGGGATAAGAAGTCTAATCTGATGGGCTTCGATATCACTACCTCACGACAGACTTTTAAAGAAATCCACATTTTAGCGTGGTAATGAAAGATCCACGCTGCTTAGCGTTGACCTCTCTTAGTCTGCCCGAACGCATCAGCCTGAGGCGGCTCCATTGCACCTCTCCCATCCTCTCCTCCCTCTCCCGCTCACACACATTCAGTCTATACAAATCCAATTTAGAAAATCCATTTCGACGTTGAATTTGCACCTACTCAGATCTCTATTCCTCTCCCCCCTCCCCATAATGAAATATCCACAGAGAACCTGAAGGGGTTATGATTGAATCTGTGACTCACCGTTTCCTTTTTTTTTTTGTCTTTACAATCCCATCCCATCTGAAAAACCACCATCTCTTACATTAATCCATTATTTCTGGCAAGGTTCACTCAGAATAACGGACTGCCCTGACAAAGCGCAGAGCTGTAATGTCACTTATAAGGTTGAGTCAGGGCTTAGTGTGTACCCTAACAGTTTGGTCGATTGAAAACAGAATTCAACGTGATTCGTCAAAATAGAAAGGATTGCCAGGAAGCGCTGTTAATTAAAATTCAAATGCGGCTCAAGTGATTAATATATAAAAAACATGATTTTATACCATGAAAAAATGCACATAGATATAATATGAAGGAATTGGTTGTCTTCAGTTAAATAACTATTGCTTTCTAAAACATGTTTTATTGAACTGAACAAAAGACTGAGCTTTTGTCAAACAAATGTCTGAAAGTCAAGAATTCGACAAAAAGAGTACCAGCACTGGCAAAATGTATGAGACTACACAACCGGAACATGTTCAACTTACTGTCAACTAGTGTCCTCGGCATGGAGGAATAAAAGCCAAATTCAATGCGCTGAATGAGTTCTTTCCTGAAAACAAAATGGACTATTGTAGACGTGGAAGGCTCAACTGATAGCTGACACAAAGAGCAATCAAATGACAACGAGGATGTTTCATTATCGTGTCACAGAGCGCACAGCCCTTCAAAAATGGCAGCCGTCAAATCCCCGGACAAATTGGGATTCGGCGCCCCACTGGAGCCCACCGTATCCAAGGCTACAAGCCAGGACCGAGCCTGGGAATACGAATCACAATCTGAAGCCCTCTGTGAGATCTCCTCACACACTCACACACACTTATTCACAAGCACGACTGTGTGTGTGCTCAGGCACAATCACACACACACACACACACGCCTGCACAAACAGGGGCCTGGTACCTGATGCGTCGTGAATTCGTTTTGAGATGAAATGCAACAGAACAATGCAGTACATGGGAGTGTATATACTGCAGCAGTGAACACTGCACAGCACCAGTAAGTTTGTGTGGGCTGTGGTGAATAATATTTCTTTTATACCACCCCAAACCATTATTTTCCAGCTATATTGTAAACAGGTCCAGATCACTTAATATTATTTTTTTTTCCACATGATGATGTTTGAAGAATTTTTTTTGCAACACAGCAGTGTCATATTTTATAGTACCATCTTTCATCTAGTAACTTTCAACATGTTTTGTAACCCAACAAATACATGCAAATGCAATGTTTGTTGTGAAAATGTACATAGGTAATGCTGTCAAATACTGTGATAAAACATTTTCCTGTATTTGGCTGCATTTGGACCATTTTAAAACATACCGTAGCTGGCAAGTTCTGACTTTGTGTTTTGAAATAAAAGGGGGAAAATGTGACAGCTTTAGATTAGATCGATGTACGCATGTTCAGTAATGTTTTGTACTTACCGGGTACTGTGTGTGCGCTCAACAAGCAAGCACAAAAGACTCTCACTTTTTACGTATATTTCACTCCTTACAATAGCAAACAACAGACAAGTTCCCTGGCCTTTTCTTCATTGATCTAATGTTCTCCGCTTGAAGAACGTTCATTTGGCTTTAACAGGCTGAAAACAAGGAGCTTAGTCAATACCTAACATTGCTCAAACATCAACTCACAGCCTACCACAGAAGAGGAACATTTAATCACATTTTCCTTTATAAATTAACGGAAGCAAATTCTCGATGCACAGACAGTAATCGCATCCTTCCCTCCCTCCAAACATATGCCGTTTGACAAGATTGTTTTATACACATACAACTGTCGGACATACAGTAGAGAATATATACTGAACCGATTTTGGCTTAAGCTTCTTCTATACATTTCCCTCACTGTCTTTAGTATAGACTTTCCAGCATCCTTGCAGCCAAAGCGTAGAATTTATTGGCTCAATTATGGTAAAGTGAGAAAGACGTTCTCAGGTGCAGAACTGCAGTGTGCAAATGTCAATGGGAAAAAAAGAAGAGCAGTCGCTTACATAAGAACTTAATTTGTTGAACTTCATATAATTTATATAATGCATTTCTCATAGCTTATTTACATGGGGATTTTTTTTGTATTAATGCATGCTGATGAAAATACACTCACCGAGCACTTTATTAGAAAAAATTTTACTTTATTACACCTACATATTCTAAGCAGCCAATTGTGTGGCAGCAGTTCATTGCATGCAATGCATACAATCATGTAGATACAGTTCAGGAGCTTCAGTTCATGTTCACACCAACCATGGGAATGGGGAAGAAACGTGATCTAAGTGACTTTGACTGTGGAATGATTGTTGGTGGCAGACAGGGTGGTTTGAGTATCTCAGAAACTGCTGATCTCATGAGATTTTCATGCACACTATTCTCTAGAGTTGGCAAAGAATGGTGCAAAAAAGTTCTGAAGACAGAAACACCTTGTTAATGAGAGACGTCAGAGGAGAATGGCCAGACTCGTCAAAGCTGACGAGTGACAGAAACGCAAATAACCACACATTACAACAGTGGTATGCAGAAGAGCATCTCTGAACACACGACACATCATAACTCTAAGTGGATAGGCTACAGCAGTAGAAGTCTAAAAAATAAGTCTAAAAAATACCTAATAAAGTGCTCGGTGAATGTAAATAACGAATACAATCAATAAAAAACGGCCTTCGTTTCCGGTAGAAGAGAAATGTTCCACCGCGACGTCAACACAAAATCTGACCTCAGTGGAGAGTTCGCCCAGCAGCTGGGGCTCTGTTTCAGGACGCCCCATGAAGGCCTCGAGCTCCTCGGTCTGTTATTTCGGACACTTTATTTTGGGAAAGTGACACACCACCGTGAAAATTAGGCCACTGAGCATGTCACACACGCCTTGCAGAAATATTTTAACACAACAACAAGATGTGCCTGAAATACTACCAGAGTGCAAACGCCAGTCATGAATGGACAGGCTGCTCTGACCTGCACACACTGCGTGCAAAATAAAATGTGGCGGTTCTGCTTATTAACCTTAAAAGGCACCGTCCAGACACTTCTTATATTCAGAGAGTTCATTAAGCAAAAAAATTCAGATGTATTTGTACCTTTTTCAAAATTCAAAACAGGAAATAACATTCAGTTTTGATGTAAAGTATACAATTTCAGGAAACAGGATTACTGAGATAGCTGGATAACTGCTAAAACCTGGAACAGCTCTTTTTCCTTCAGTCCATGTTCCAGTTTTAATGAAGGGTTCCTAGTTTTAATTCTCCTTCCCACTGTAAAATCCAGCTTGACAAGATTGAAAACTGAGCTGGTCAAGCTAGTGATAAAGCTGGCCTATCTGGCTATAAGCTGGTCAACCAGTTAGTGCTGGTAGCTTCTCTGTTTCAAAACATACCTTGAGCTGGTCAAATCATGTCAAGTTAGGAGCTGGTCTGAACTGGTCAACCAGCATGACCATCTGAAGCTGGGAGCTGGTCTGAACTGGTCAACCAGCTACCAACTGTTTCACAACCTAGCTTGAGCTGTATTTTTCAGCAAGGCAGCAAACTCAGTAATCCTGCTTTGTGAAACAGGGCCCAGGAGGTCTGGCACGATATGCCCTTGCCGTCACAGCCAGTCCGCTGACAGAACAGATGTGCCACTGATTGGTTGAAATGAACACCCCCATGTTAGTTACCCCAACAATACACTGAGTGAGCACTTTATTAGGGACTTTCGACTTATTGGTCTTCTGCTGCTGAAGCCCATTCATTTCAAGGTTTGACATGCTATGCATTCAGATGCTCTTCTGCATACCACTGTTGTAACTCGTGGCTATTTGAGTTACATGCGGTTATTTTGTTCAGCTTGAACCAGTATGCCCATTCTCCTCTGACTTCTCATTAGCAAGGCGTTTTCGCCCACAGAACTGCTGCTCACTGGATGTTTTTTGCACCAATCCCTGATGTACGTAAAAAATCCCAAGAGATTAGCAGTTCCTGAGATATTCAAACCACCCTGCCTGGCACCAACAATCATTCCACAGTCAAAGTCAGATCACATTTCTTCCCCAATCATATATTCGGTCAGAAAAAAAAACCTCTTGACCATGTCTGCATGCTTATATGCACTGAGTTGCAGCCATATGATTGGCTGACTAGATATTTGCATCAACAAGCAGGTGTACAGGTCTACCTAATAGCGGTCATGGAGTGTCAAAAACACACTAAAACTCATGTAGTGGGCAGCAACTTTGTTGCTTTCAGGATAAAGAATATTATGTAATTTAATTATAATACTGTCAATAAAAAACAAATGTGCTGTTTGTTGACAGTGGATTTTAATCAGCCTCATTTGTAAAAATAGTTTGTATGTTAAATCTGCCACGCTGATACTCCTCCTGTGCCCAGCTGAGGCAATAAACTGCACCAAACTCTTCACCAAACTGTATCGTCTTTTAAAAGCCCTGAAGCAGAGTAAGCACATAGCACTGCAATGCTGCACTAGGTATGAAGTCTTGTGGTCACACCATTTTGTAATATGCTTGAAAACATATCTGAAATAATCCAAATGATTTTATGACACATGGCCCGTGAATAGTATTACAGTACTACTCCATTTCATGTGAGAATTTTTTTTGCTTCATATCTATCTGTATCTTTGTCAAAGTACCAGAAAATAGCTATGTGACGGTAATTATACTGGGTGAGAAAACTAGGGGTTTATTAATTGAGGGTTAATTAATGGCTGAAGTGAAATCAGAAGTGATTTCATCCCGGGCGGCGACGGAATCTCAGAGTCAGGCGTGAAGCACAAGATGGAGAATGTGGGGGTAAATTTACGAGTCTTAGCCAAGGATTCTGAGAGAGCGCTTGCCAGTTGTCAGTGGAAAATATCTCTCCGTTTGAAAACATTTTTCTTGATAGTCACCCACTCCAAAATAATAAATATTCAAGCAACGGAATCACTCTGAATTGCGGGGCCCGGGGAGGTCGATGGCGGTGCCTTAGAAGGGTGCAGAGATAAGAGCAGAGGAAGTGAGGAGACTACGGGGAAACGGGAGCGGACCTAGCCTATCTCCAGATGATGAATTACCGCAGAAACAAACTCGGGGAAGCTCCCAGCTGTGCTCTCGTGTCCGAGGGGAAGATAAAACCCCCAAAAAAAGAGGAGTTTCCACCATACTCCCACGGCTATGACCTTGCTCAATATTATGTAATCATTTTGCTTATGCTGGATTTTTTTAGAATGCAAATAATTAATCTCCTATACACAGTACAGTACTGTTGAAGTGGTGGGTAATCCAGTTTCATAAACTTGGATCTAATATACACTCACCGAGCACTTTATTAGGAACATTATTCATGCAATTATCTAATCAGCCAATCGCATGGCAGCAGTGCAATGCATACAATTATACAGATACTGCTTACTGAGTGTACAGGCACAAAGTTGCACATACTGTATGTTGTAGGCTGTATATCTTTAAATTGCACAATTGTCACATATGGAATTATTGAGTGATGCATCTGGTTTGGGAATCCCTATTATAACAATGTGCATAACTTGGTCAAACAGCAGTATTCAGTACAGTAGGAGGCAAGGTTTCATTTCTGTGAAAGGCATTGGAGTTTCATGATTGAGTTGTCTGCACAATTAAAGTATTTAAGGCTTCATCGTGTGGTTTCTGCAGACGAGCTACACTAGTTTTAAATGAATAACTGCCTGTCCATAAATCCCAACCGTGGCAGATAAGGGTTTATGCCACGTCCACACATTAAACGATATCTCGCATTGAGGCTTCGTTCAATACAAGTGCTTTTCGTCAGACGTCTTCCAGGAAGTGAACCGCACGCCCTTCTCGCGGTTATCACCTCATGTTCTGCTAATGAAAGACAAGCTACAGGAAAAGACGGGATTCATACCCAACAACCCCCCATTATCTGCAGTGCATTTTCTGTTTGGAGGCAGACACAAAGGATACCCCCACCCCTGTAGGACTTTCTATCAATACTAATAAAGTTACTGCCTAGGCTGATTATGTCCTACAAGAAAAAAGTCCCGGGAATTATGCTGGCAGCCCCCAGCTACGGGTTTTCTTCCGCGATGATTTCTTAAAATGAAATTAAGCGCGGTGCCTGAATTTCCTCAGGGGCCTCCAGTGTAAATTGACTCCATTTAAACGGGGTTTTTTGCTTTAAAAAGAAAAGAGGGGGCCGAGAAAGGGAGAAGGGCAGTGGCAGCAGCGAGACTTCCTCCGAGGAGAGATGAAAAACAACAAGGGAAAAACAGGGTGCTCGCTTAATTCATCTGCTCGTTACTCGGCAAGCCGCACCGCGCGACGCGCACCCTTCCCGGGCGAGGTTCCCGTCTCCGACCTCACATTCGCCAAACCTCCGCACGAACAGCGGACCGCACCGCTGTGTTCCACACGCTAAACATTCACGGCCCGGAGCTGAGAACAATTTAGAGGAAAACATTACCGAGGAGGGGCCAGGTCAACACGACTACACCTGCTCTCCAACCAGCACCCGTTTTAGTTGGCAGTGAAAGCAGGTGTTGTCGCGCAGGTGCTGCGGCTGAGTTATGTCGCTGTCTAAACCGAATAAGGAGAGACGCTGGCTGTGTGGCTCGTGTCAAAAAGTGGTGGGATTTATTTGCAGAATGAAAAGATTAGACTACCTACTGACGTGTAGTTTTCGGTATAACTCAGACCCCGCGTCACTTACTGTAACACTGATGTCATTCTCCTTTTAGTACTGATTTTAGTTTTCAGTATAATTAGAAAGAGGCATGCATATTAACCATAGTAATGTCCCTGGTTACTTCCCCCACGTTGCAAAATGTCCGTTTATTTGGGCGATAATGTAGTTTAGATTACTATATTTTCAGAGGCAAAATATGCAATTATTGTACAATGTTTTTAATATTGCAATCATATTCATATTTCGAAAAGCACAGTTTTGACCTTCAAACATAATAAGCTTTTTTCCCCCAATAGCAAATCCCTTACAGGTATTTAAATAGTGCCATAGTATGCCACAAAGCCCTACAGCGCAATGTCAATGCCAGTGGATACTCTCCATAGAGTTAAGCAAGGAGCTACCCACCTCTCACACATTCTGATGCACCTAAACATAACCTCCCTCATCAATTCTACCCTGATGTTCCCCATATTTATTTATTGTTCCTCACCAGGTTACAAAGGGATTGCATAAATCATATTCATTATCATGCAATTAACACTAAGACAGGGTGCTCTGTAAATAGCAGGTCAAAATAGTGTCTTTTTTTTTTCTTCTCCTTTTTTTTTTTTTGCTTGGATGCAGAAATGCAGACTGTAGCCAGACATATTCTGGAATTCTGTTTGTTTATTTTTGGTTTTAGCCAGAGGACATGCTGAACCAATCACAGTTGTAGGGCAAGGTCACAACTAACCCAAGAGACGGAAAAATTGAGTAAATGTCAAATCTCCATTCTGCAGGAATGGCTGGGTAAAGGAGACCGCAAGAGCAGGGAATGGTGTTTTTCAGTACTAAAAACGTACTTTGAAAAGCATACGCACATTAAATCTGCCATGAATTAACCAACGGTTCGTTTTTCACACGAACTGGACAGCTTAAGGCCTTGAAGTTGGCAAATGAAACGATGATGTCTGGGGTTTCTGATCTGTGGGAGTACGAGACAAATTCTTACAGCTCTGCTGCTGACCTATCAAAGATTTCGTGAAAATAGAACTAATATGAGAAATTAATTTCAACTGAGTCAAACGTACACTCCCTGAGCACTTTATTAGATATTTATTAGACTCATTTTTTCTTCTGTGCTGTAGCCTATCCACTTAAGATTTATGATGTGTTGTGTGTTCAGAGATGCTCTTCTGCATACCACTGTTGTAATGTGCAGTTATTTGCATTGCTGTTACCTTCCTGTCAGCTTTGACCAGTCTGGCCATTCTCCTCTGGCATCTCTCATTAACAAGACGTTTCTGTCTGCTCACTGGATTTTTTTTTTTTTTTTTTGGTTTTTCGCACCATTCTCCACAAACTGTAGAGACTGTTGTGTGTGGAAATTCCAGAAGATCAGCAGTTTCTGAGATACTCGAATCACGTCTGCCACCAACATTCTCTCAATGGTCAGAGTCACTTAGATCACATTTCTTCCCCATTCTGACATTTGCTCTGAACCTGAACCTCTTGACCATGTCTGCATGCTTTTAGTTTCCGCCACATGATTGGCTGCTTAAATATTTGCATTAGCAAGCTGTACAGGTCTACCTAATAAAGTGCTCACTGAGTTTAAATTCAAGAAACTTCTTTAGTGATTACTATATTTTGTAATATAATTATACTAAAATCATTTGATTGTAAGTATGATTCTGGAGCTTGCATAGAAGCATTGTGTAAGCTATTTTGTGCAGAAATATTGAGTAAATTATATTCTATTACTTAAAATGAATCTGCGGTTTCCTCAGAAA
Source organism: Conger conger (assembly GCF_963514075.1). NCBI lineage: Eukaryota > Metazoa > Chordata > Actinopteri > Anguilliformes > Congridae > Conger > Conger conger. Next base: position 7,420,512 of record NC_083763.1, on the reverse strand, counting down.
GGTGCCGAGTGAGAGGTGAAGTTAAAATCAGTCGCAAATTAAAGGTGGTATTCAACACCATTTACGGAAAACAATCTTTCTTCCATTCAACTAATTTCAGAAGATGTACGCATCGTTTTCTCAACACGTGGCTTTCATGTTTATCACTTTGATTAAAATGACGTCAATTTGAGTATAGTTCTTTGACTTCTGTCTCCCTCAGAAAGGTCGTACGGCTTTATAGATCTCTCAAGGGTAAAGATAAGCTCGACTTCAGTGGAACAATCCATTGATTCAACTCCGTAATTAAGAGTTCGGGCAGAATGTGGAAAACAGGCACCTACCACGCTGTCAGTCCAAGGCCCCCCCCCCAGTCCTGCAGTGGACTTAACGAGGTCACAGAAATGTCATCAGAATGTGCTCAGCTCAACATTCTAACGCTGATGTAACAAACACTTCTGATCACTGAAAGCAATGGAGGTCTACAGGGTTCCAGTAGGAACCCTGTGATTCCGTAGAAGAACCCTATCTGGTTAAAGGGTTCTTTGTCGGGCAAAATAGTTATTTGTCCGGCAGTTCATCCCACTTCACACCTACAACATATAGGGTTCAATCAGCAACTAAAAAGGGTTGCCCTATGGAATCGAGCCAAAGAACCCTTTTTCCAAACAGTGTAGAACATTGACTTTGAATTTCTAAGAAACTAAAACGTTCCAAAAAGCCTACTCTTCAAAGGGTTAAGTGAAGCAATGTCTGAACGGTTTGTGAAAGGAGGCTTTGATCCCTCTCCCTCTCTCCCTCTCTCCGTCTCTCTCCCTCTCTCCCTCTCTCCCTCTCTCTCTCTCTCTCTCTCTCACCGAGGTGTAGAGTGGCGGGCACGTCTCTGCCTGTCATCCACATCACAATTAAATGAAACTGCGGTCAGCAGGTAAAGAGCTGGTATGTGGCCACACTGGGACCTCTGCCATGCATTACCGGGTTACATAACACAAGCCCCGAGGGCATCCGACGGACTCTTTCCATCGCTCCGTCCAAGGTTTACAGTGTAAACGAGCGAAGCAAACGAGCCTGAACTCCGGACCCGCTCAGGAAAAGCAAACCATTCACAGGGCGAAATAAACAAACTCCGCTTTCCCTTTTTTTTTTCTCCAACGTCCGCTCCCGTCGCTTGGCGTAGTATTCAGATTATTCTAGTACACATAACGACACCTCCGGGCACATGGACTCTGTTCTGAAGCGAGTAGATGAAGGCGAAGGGGGATGGTGGGGGGGGGGTAGGAGGGGTGGGGGGTGGTTGGGGGAGCGGAAGGAAAAAAAAAAAGAAAAAGGGAGGCCAATTACAATGGGCGAATTACCCCGAGCGGGCCGGGACAGGAGCAGCTGCGGTGCAGGAGGACCCGAGGCGGCACTCGGCATCTCATGTGTAAAGAAAGCCTCGCTGGCCGAGCCGCCCCGCGTTTTTTAAAGTGCATGTAATTCCACGCGTCCCCCATTGTGCCGAGGCACTCACGCGTGCGCTGCGTGTCGCTGTCCGCCGTGCCTACGTCCCCCCCGCAGAAGGGCTGTCGCCTGAACGGAGCGCCAACCGGGCCCACCGCGCGCCCCGCGCTCCCATTGTCACGGATACGGACCCTCGGGCCGGCCCGGCCCGTTTCACCCCCGGACCACTCTGCCGCACGACGACACGTACGAGTGGATGTGTCCACTCTGAGTCCCGTAGGCATGAGAGGTTCCATTGAGGAGACGGTCCCCGCGTCGTGCCTGCGTGTACGCCGTATTGTGGTATTCAGCAAGCTCGCTTCGAGAAGAAAACAGAACGACGACAAAAATTTACGGACTCTAGTGTTGCGTCAGAGTTGCATACGTACAGTCAGTAGCGAGGGGGTGGATTCGAAATACACTAATTGGATTTATTAGCTGTGTAACGAAGGGGGGGGGGGGGGGGGGAGGCTGAGACTGGTGTTCGTCTCAGCCGTGAAACAATCAACAGCCCTGTGTCAATAGCACACGAGCGTGCGAGCAAACGTTATCAACAGCCCTGCACGATGTTTCCTATCCTGGCGCTGCGTACTAGGACGTGGAACCGGGTTCCACCCTGTTGACAGGCGGGGCCGACAGCGCCAGCTCCTGTGTTTTCTTTCCAGGCGTCGGCCCAGCCAGGGCCCTGACGGCGAGGAGGGGAGTGATGACACGTCCTCCGCACGCAGGGGCCACGCCAGCGCGGGAGCCGTGGGGAATAACCCTCCATCGATTAACAGCTGATTCTCTGCGGGGGCCCCCCCTGCAGGGGCCACAGGCTCCGGCCCCTGGCACCGGCTCGCTCTCACGATTCTACGCAAAAAAGCACTTCTCCTGTGCGGTTATGGGGAATGAACGACCGATGTGGGGGTGTCTCGTGGCGTAGACTGTGGAGCGGTGTCCGCATGGCCGTTGTGAGCCGCAGTGTTGACGGTTTGAACCCGGCCACGCCACCATGTCGCGTGTCTCTCCCTCTCTCTCTCTCCCTCTCTCTCTCTCTCTCTCACTGCACTCTCTACACTGCACTGTCCAATTCAGCTGCAAAAGCCCAACATTTATCTTTAAATAAACAACCAACCAATTTTTTTTTTTTTTTTACCAAAGGTCAATTTCATTTCTTTACACATTATATACTATATAAAGACTAATAAATATTGCGGTCAATTGGGTCCAAATCAGGTATCTGTGCAAACAGTTTCCACATTAAAGTGCATTTAAATGTATTTTAAGGACTACAATGTGCTGCTTTGAAAATGTTAGCTAGAAATTCGGCCTCGGAGTAAGGAAGGGCACACTTGTGAGGATTAATTTCATATAAACGTTATTACCAGACCAGAGATGAAAAAAGTTAATCAATTGTAGTGCATATGACACCATTTTATGCTTATATATTTATATGTGGCGTGGGAACATGTTGAGGGACTACTAAAGCACATTGTTCTTTCTCCAGTGTAATGGCATTGTTATTGCCTACGTTTGCTCACAATAAACATAAATGGATTAATTAACTCTTGAAGCTTAAATGGAAAGTCGTTCATTTGGTGTGCAATCAGGTAGCCAAAAATAAGAAACTGGTTTTCTCATCTATGCCCTATTAACACAGATTAACACACACTATTAATAATCACAGAAATAAAATAAATCATTATAAAATGTGAAATTCTATATGTTCATTTTAATAAAGTGATCCAAGTTAAACCGAGTTAAGAACATCCAACACCAAGCCAAATGCAGAATAATGTGCCAAATTGATAACTCCATTTCTCAAAAGGTGCAAACGCACATTAAAAATAGCACTTCTCTGGGAGCAGAGCAGTGTGCACGTGACGAAGGCTTAATACCAGACTGTGTTGTCGATCGTGCTGCCAGTCCCAGCTGTGTTTCACCTTAGCATAGTGTCTGGGGACTGGCGTGGGGCACGCACAACTAAATAAATAAATCATTTGTCATTTAGCTGACACTTTTATCCAAAGTGACTTACAGTTGATTAGACTAAGCAGGGGACAACCCCCCCCCGGAACAATGCATGGTTAATGGCCTCACTCAAGGGCCCAACAGCTGTGCAGATCTTATTGTGGCTACACCGGGACGTGAACCAGCACCCTGCCAGTGGTGTACCTTAGCCACTAGGCTACTACTGGGCTGCAGACAAAGGAGCAGGCTGGTAACCGGAGACAGTCCTGCCACAAAGACTCCGGTTACGTCTCTCCCTATAAGTGGCAGGACCGGGAGAGTAATTACATGTGAACCACAATAGCACAGGCCCTGCACCCGGACCGGACCCTGCTGCCAGGGCCGGACACAAGACCGCTCTCCCGTCAATAACACCTATTAACACCTGTACCGCCTATTCAGGCTCTTCGGCCATTAGTCATGATCCTAATGAAAACGTATATAATAATCATCGCCGTCGTCATAATCATCACCATCGTCATGGAGATCGGAATGATCTCGGTGCTTGGCCGTCTCTGAGTACGAGCATGTCATTGTCCTGCTGTTTCTCTTTCCCCCCCCCCCCCCCGTTTATTGCTCCCCGGGACAAACGAAAACATGCGAACGCACTGCTTATTGTAATTACTCTGTGTATCTCATCTGACCTTGGGCCCAGGTACAGACTTCAGTGTGGCCCCAGTTTCATTATGATAATATTTTCCTGTGTTCTTCGGGCTTAAGTTTATCTGAAACAATAACACTGCATGACAAAGGCATAACTAAAGAAGGCCAATTTAATTTTCCCCACTGATGATAGTTTTGCCTGCTCAGCACATTTGCACAAAAACATTGTTCGCTCTCCTGATGCATTTCAGCCATTTTCTGAGAAAATAAAGAAAGGAACTAAGAAGAAGAATCAACTAGTAGATTCCCTAGATTACCTAAAACAAATCAGACTGTGTCACTGCCATTAGATTGTTCCATATTTATGATTAAAATATAATTTGTCATTATTCAATGTCAACCTTGCTTAAAAAACAAATAAAAGAATGTCAATTTTGGTTTGAATACACTGTAGTTTGTTGTAAATACTAAAAGGCTCCTTATTCTTTTAAAGAATACTAAAGCAGAGCTTGTGTAAACTAGTACAAAGTGGAACATTTTACATACGGGCATGTGAATGGCTATATTGATTTGTTCTGAAGAATGAACTACAATATTTAAAATGCAATAGTTATTTCATTGTCTGAAAGAAATACAAATAAAACTTTACATGCTATGAAAATGGAAGTTAACATGTCTTTGAATTACATTCAAAACAATGGCCTTTTGATATCTTCGTGGCACAGGAACAAAGTCCCTGAAACTTTCTATTTAGATCTGATTATATTTAGCATTGAAGAATAACATAGTATATACGTTTTTATTTTATTCATATCCATATTAAACAGCGTAGATGGTCCGAATCTGTGTGAAACATTCTCGCCAAAGAGATTACCCTAATGATTTGAGCAGGTCATGTCCTCTTCTACGGGGTAACCTGATGAAATTAATGCATCTGATATGATAGAAATGCGTGCAGATGTGGAACCGTGCGCTCGTCTTTTAATGGTTAGAGGCTGTATTTTAGTATAAACGTGTATGATTAAATGAATACATAAATAATGGATGGATGGACGGATGGATGGATGAACGAAGACCCAAATACATAAACACGCAGAGAGAGAGATGCAATGAGTCAGGAGGAGGCTCTGGTGCAATGCACTATAGAACTGAACAATCGTGTCTTCGAGCAAAAAAAACAGCCAGAAAAACGCCACACAGAGGTGGTAGAAACTGAAATCCAGGCCGCACAATTACCTAAACTACCTCCCACTGTAATATATTTTTATAACTTAAAATGTGTTTTTTCCACTGCCAGAAAGAATAATTGTTGAAAACTTCCAACGAAGACCATCTTCCATGATCGCAGAAAAGGCTGTTGCATTGAAATATTCAAATACGGGAACCATTTGCCAAGGACTTAAACCATTTTAAATTGTCTAGGGTAGTTATGCCGTCAGTTAGAACTGCACATTTCTTAAAAGGCAGTCATTATACAACACATACACAGACAAACACATACGCCGAATTAGGAAAGCCATCCACTAAATGAACAATAAACGACCCCGACAGACACACAGCCAACACAACAGCGTGCTTGTGTTTCTGCGCGCGCGCGCGCGTGTGTTTACCTCATCGAATGTCAAACTGTTTGAAATTCTGAAGGCTGCAGTCTGCAGTCCGTAGCCTACCTGTTATCCCGAAAACTTTACGTTAACCTCAAAACACACTGCGCCTAATTTGCCTGAGCAATGCGTTGAAACTAGGAAGTGAACATAGCCAGTGATCACCAATCGTTGCGAGTCCCACACAAATGCAATGTCAATTAATTGAAATAAACGTACCAGCTGTTCCTCTGGTCGGGTATGTTTTCCTTCTTGGTGGTGGTTCTCCGGCCACAGGCGGTTGCTGTAGGAAGAGGGGTGGCTGCTTTTGTCGCTGCTAGCCGCAGATAAGTTTCTCACAAGCGGGCAGCAGGGTGGATTGCCTGGAGGTTGGTGGCACTGATGTTGATAGGATGTGTTTTTCTCGCCTGGTCCCTTGCAGTCTTGGTCACAGAGGTGTTGCCAGTGTGCGTCTTGCTGTTGATGCTGCTGCAACAGTAGTGGTTGCTGGTTCCTATTCAGCAGCTCTCCCGATCCGTTGGCGCAGTAGTTGTTGGGAAAGCTGCTGCCCACCAGTCGCTGTTGCTGCGCCTGCAATTGTGGCGGCGGTTGTTGCTGCAGGTCCTGAGGTTGAAACAAAAATAACCGTTGGTTCACTTCGCTCGAATCGCATGCATTTATATTCAGTGCCTGGTGTGGGTTTTGTATAATTGAACCAGAGGAGGGGTTCTGCCGTTGTATCTTTAAATGATTATGGGTTTGCTGCTGTTGCTGCAACAACTGGTTATGGTCTTGTCGCCCTCCTTCTCTCCTGCAGCTACAGGCGAGGTGTTCCTGTTGGTAATTAGCAGTCTTTTTCAAATTATCCTCCCGATTTGGACTCTGCAGAAACAGCAGCGACGACGGCGGCGGCGGCGGGGAGGGCTGTGGGTGCGTGAGGGGCTGGCGCTGGCGAGAAGGGTTCGCCTCCTTAGAAAGACCGCAGTGGCAGTCCTGATAAAAGGGTTGTTCCGACTGCGGATGAAAGCCGGTGGCCTCAAGATTCTGCTGCAGACGTGGCGCGGGTTGACTCGCGAAGCCGCAGCCGTCGTTCGGGGGTCGCTGGTGGCCGGCTCCGTGGCTTGTCAGTCGCTGTGCACCGTCTTGCGGCAGTTGACGAGGAGTGGTGTCTTGCCGGTTGAAAAGGCTTGGGTTGGGCAGCTCCTGATTGTTCTGTTGATATAAGGTTGTGGTACGTTGCCTGTGCGGCGGTGGCGGCGGCGGCAAGCTACAGACTGGAGGGGTTCTAATCGATGCTCCTTTTTGAGAATAGCTCGCACTGCTGTCAGCGCTTCTTTGCTCCTGGCTAGATGCTTGGTGCTGGAAGACAGCTCCCGAGTACCGATGCTGCATCCCCTCTACAGCTTCGTCTTGCTGTGGCTGCTCCCTTGCGCTGTAATAATCTGGCACCCTTTCATTGCGAACAGCCCCAGTAGAGTCAAGCCGGCTCGTCCTATTGGTAGGTTTGACCAGGACCAGCCTCATAACGTCACTGTGTAGCTACGAAAAACACCACCTTCATGAGAAAATCTGTCGCTCAGAAACACACTTTACGTGAATGAATCCCCCCCCCCTCCACCACCACCACCAACAACACAAGATCGAAGTGTCGCGCGCCGGGATGGATAGGTGGAGATGGGATCGCCAGCAAGATATTGAATCCCAGTGGCAGTTAAACCTTTCTTACGTTACCCATTGAGGAAACCCGTATTTAAATACTAAAGGATATCCATAGCAACTGAAAAAGAAAGCGTGAAGGAGAAGACGAAAAAAGAAAGGTAGCCTTTGGTGGAGGCTATTTGATTTGATATAACTACAAGTTTATATAACTTTATCTAGGCTAATTATTCAATAAGCAATTTGCACGAATACAGATAATATTTTTTTATGTGCTGTTATATGGCGTGTATTATGTTTCCAGTAAAGAAAAGGTCATAGTGGCTTCGTCCCGCGTCCTCCTTCGTCTGTGGCAGCAGTCTTCAGAAATTCCGAAGGAGAGTAACCCTGTGAAAACAAATATAAAGTGCTTATTAAAATAGCAGCCTACTGCATTCTAATTCAGTGTATACACATTGAAATGCAGCATATAATTGATTTCTGCATTACGCGAAGATGATGCGCCACCATTTTTAATCATCTAAAACCTAACCAATATTTATTTGATTAACAGGTAAGTGTTAAATATTTGATCATGGTTAGACGCCGTTTTGTATTACAAGGCAGTAAGTCCTCGTGGCCTTATCGGGTAAAACGCAATGCACTCTTAATGCACTTTAGAATTTACATAAATGAATAAACCAAATAAGACACAGTCTTAAAATCCAGATTTTTTTAGAAATTCCGCAAAAGAGGAAAACAAATGGTCATTAAATATAAATGAAACACAATCTTAACACAGTTAAATAAAGGGATCATGAAATCTAACAGGGTGGTCCTCCATAATTTCCATATGAACATGCATTTAATAAACAGTGTCTTTTCTGCATAAAATCACTGAACAATAAGAATAAGATGTCACATATTTCTGCATTACTCCTTTTTAATTTAATGATGAAAAAGTTAATTTTCCACATTTGAACAATGACATACGGATAAACCGATCAATCACAGACAGAAAATGACATCGCTACTACTGCAGTGCAAATATTGTATCCCACTGCAGACTCGTTGATGTGATGTTGGAGTATTTGTCATAATGAACTTACACTCAGTGACTTCTTTCTTAGGTATGTATTAGACTCATTTTTTTACTTATTGGTCTTCTGACGTTATAGCCCATCCAATTCAAGGTTTGAAGTGTTGTGTGTTCAGAGATGCTCTTCTGCATACCACTGTTGCAATGTGTGGTTATCAGAGTTACTGTCACCTTACTGTCAACTTTGACCAGTCTGGCCGTTCTCCTCTGACCTCTAATTAATAAGGTGTCTCTGCCCCCACAGAACTGCCACTCACTGGATCCTTTTTTGTGTTGTACCATTCTCTGCGAACTCTAGAGACTGTTGCCCATAAAAATCAGCAGTTCAGCAGTTTCTGAGATAGTCAAAGTCACTTTGATGACATTTCTTCCCCATTCTGATGTTTGGTCTGAACAACAACTGCACCTCTTGACCATTCTATACATTCAGTTGCTGCCCTGTGATTGGCTGATTATATATTTGCATTGTTGTGACAAGCTGGTGTACAGGTCTATCTAATAAAGTGGTCACCGAGTGTATGCGCCAACTAATCTTCATTTGAATCCGGACATTAATCAGTAACCTCGAATCTCTACAAGTAATCTGAAGCTATTGCTCACTGAAAAATGCATTATATTGCGGACACCTGAGTTTTTCTTCCGCTCATCATCACTTGAAGTCCAAATACTTCAATGACCAAAACGAGTAGCTGCATCTTGTGCAGGCCAGATCACATATATTTCCAGAAGCAGGGCTTTCTTGCATCTTCAATCAAAATTCAAGGGCCGCCTGTTCATGTCTTATGATGTATTATTAGCGCATTACTGAACATGTATGACTATTTTAAAGACAAGGCTGGAGAAGTCTAGCACAACTACATGGGCAGCCTTTTGCAGTCATACAGAACAGTGTAAATCACAGTAGAATGTTTGATACCCCTTAATGAGTAGGTTTTTCTTAGTCAGTGTTGAACTCCATTGCGTTCAGTTGCCCGTAGCGATTGGTACATCAGCATTACAACATTCTAATGACATATTTGTTATCTTATCTTACACCTTAAGGGGTTAAATGAGTGGTTAAATAATCCTATCCTAAGTCTCTGTTATTGGCATTGAGAAAATAAAAAAAACAGCGGTTTCTAAACCATCCCTCTGTTAGAAGAGGCTTTTTTTTCTCCCGCAGCATCCACGCGCCGGCAGCAGGGGCAGTGCGGAGCGGACAGTGTTTTCGCCCGCTCAGACGCGTCCGCCCGCCCCGCTACGGCCAGGGACGACAGGGCCGTCATATTTCCGCGTACTCTCCCTCGCGAGCAGGATTATCCCCGCTCTTGTTGTGCGCCCCTGCAGTACGGCGCTGCCTTCAAAACAAAGATTTTACCGGGGCGGTCGGAAGAACGGCCGTCGCAGGACGCGCGCATATTAGGCGCAGTAATTAGGGTGAGTACGATTTATGGGTTTCCGTGTCACTCGGGTCACTTCCACATGATGTGACATTTGGAATTTGGAGAGGATCTGGGACAGAGCTGCGCTGGAAACCTGATCGTTTTCATTAAGTAATTAGTCTCTGCAACCTGTGTGGGTCCCTGGGCTGGGTGAAGTATCGTTTGCTTGCTGGATTTGGAAGTAATGCTGCTTGCGACTGCATCAATTATTCACCGCTCCCCCCCACACACACACCCACACACATGCGCGCATACACACACACAAACACGCATACACACACATATACGAGCATGCACTCACACACATACAGACACAGACACACACGCATGCACACACATACACACACACACATGCGCGAATACACTCACACACATACAGACACAGACACACCCGCATGCATGCACACACACACACACACACACACACACACACACACTCACACACACGCGCGTATACACACAAATGCGCATACACATGCACACACATACAGACACAGACATACACACACGCATGCACACACACACGCATGCGCACGCATACACACAAATGCGCATACACACACGCACACGCATGCACACGCTTACTTGCATTCACACACATATAGAGAAACACAAGCACACACAAGCACACTCAGCCACACACACACACACACACGCACTTTCGGTCCCTGAAAGCACAACCAAATATATTTTAAAAGTGATTTCTAATCCCGTATTATGCTTACAATAACATGAACAGGGACATAATCCCACTTTAATGCCATACTGTACCACATACATATATCACAAGAAGTCATTGTTAACAGTAAAGGGAGATTTTATGAATGTATAGCAGTTCCTGCATGTATGTGTGTTTGTGTTTCTGTCTTGTGCAAGTGCATGTTTGTGTGTGGATGCTTGCGTGTGTAGGATATATCACCCATACTCAAGTTTGGTGTTACAGTATTTAGTATCCAAGCAACCCTTCCAGTCCAGAGGTTAAAAAAAGGGGGTATACATTAAATTCACCAAACGACACACACAAAGAAACGGTGATTGCTGTCTCATGGTACTGTAGTATACAGATTGTTGACATATGGCGGGGTGTCTATGGAGGGAGGAAGAGGTTAAAACTTTAAGGGAATCCTTGAAGTAACTCAGCACTGAGGCCTTATATAATGGCCTCTCGATTTGAATTATTGATATCGACAGGACCTACATCCGTCCCAGCTTTTCCACCTGTTCATTAAAAACATGTGTAGGCCTAGCTTAGGGCCACTAGGGGACCCCAGTCAGCGCCGAAGAGGAGGAGTGAAATCGAGAGAAAGATGAAGAGGGAGAATCGAAGAGAAAGCGGTCATTTTAATTCCTCTTGTGAGCTTAATGAGCCCACACACACACGCGCGCGCGCACACGCGCACGCACGCGCACGCACACGCACACACACACACACCAACCCGTGAAAGACAACGAGAGAAAAATCTGGACAGATCTCCTAGCATAGTGCTAGAGCGACTGAAGAAGGATACAGTAGCAAAATGATTAAGGGATGATGGGAGATGGGACAAAATGGCAGGTCCAATACTTAGAATTGCACCTGATTAAAGGAAAAATGGAAGAGTTGATATTTGTTGACCAAAACGACAGTAAGATGTCTGCATCATATTGAATGAAATCAGAGAAAAAGGAAAATATTCCATTTACGGATATTCAATAAGAAATCCATGCAGCATAAGGTTAATGATAATATTAAGGATATATTCAATGTGTCGTTTTCTTCATTGATTGCTTTCCCTTCTTCCTCATAGAATACAGCTACCACTTTATTAGGTACACCTTTCTAGTACTTGGTAGGATTTGGATGGGTTTGATGGATAGCTTTGGCAATGGCGGAGGTCAAGAAGTCACAAGTACAGCAAAGCAAAACAATAAACCAACAGGGCTCACCCAAAACACAGAGTGAACCGTGAGATTGCTTTTCCTTGATGGTGACACCCATTATAAACAAAATATGTCAAAATAAAAGCAGTATAAAAATAGATATAGCATATAAAAACAGAGGTGGAGGAGTGTACAATCCAGGAAGGAGAGACTTCCTGGATTGTAAACAGAGGACGACAGCCGGACTAAAAGTCCTGCATAGTCTGCAAAGGCCCAAGAATGCACTGGTGAGCTTTAGCAATGAGCAATAGCAAACACCCTGTTCGCCCATATGGAAGAGCAAATAAATTGTGATGAGAAATTGGGACATTACTTCCAGATGTGAAGAAAAACCCCGTTTCACCCGCTGAACAGGGCAAGGATACTTTCCAGGAAGCTGACATAGATGTTAGCCAATAACGAGAAGATTACACCAGCATGGTAAGATGAAAACCACTTGTATAGTAAGCTGCAAGAACAGAATGGCTAGGTTAGTTTGCAGTACAATAAATAACAAAACTGTTATGGACAGATGAGATGAACATTGACCTGTACCAAAGTGAAACAGAGAAAAGTATGTAAAAAGGAAGGAACTGCTCATGATCCAAAGCACCCACCATCTTCGAAACATGGTGGAGGTCGTGTAATTGCTTGGGCATGAATGGCTGCCACTGGAACTGGCTCATTTGTCTTCATTGATGATGTGACTGCTGACGTCAACAGCAGGATGATTCCTGAAGTGTGCAGAAACATCTAATCTGCTCAGGACCCACCAGATGCCCCAAAACTCACTGGATGGCAGGTCAATGAGCCAAAACACACTGCTGAAGCAACCAATGAGTTTTTCATGACCTGAAATGCGAAATGTTTGCAACTGGCCAAGTCAATCACCCAACTGAATGGAATTTGAACACGTTTCACTTGCTGAAGACAAGACTCAAGAAAAAACAGGAAGTGAAGCCGCAGTACAGGCCTAGCAGAGCATCACCAGGGAAGACACCCAGCATCTGGTGATGTCTGTGAGTTGCAGACTACATGCAGTTATGGAATGCAACGAATGCAACCAAGAAGTAAATATGATGACTTTAACATTATGTTAATTTGTCCAATTATTTTCAGTCCCCTTAAATGGTGAAGCTATAAAAAAAGGGGCTGTAATTCCTACACGGAATGCTAGAGGTAAAAACATTCAAATTAAAGCTGAAAGTCTTTACTTTGACCTTATAGTCATTGTATCATTTCAAATCCAGTATGCTGGAGCACAGAGAAAAAAATGTGTCACTCTGTATATACGTATACAAGCGTGCTGTTCTGTAATGTATGGAATTGCGGGAAAATATCACAATATCACAATATAGGCTCCAGGCAAGTACGATTTCCATTAGACCATGTAATACAGAACAGTAACCTAGTTAATCTAAATGCCAACAGAGGTTGTATTGCCATCCCTTCAAACTAGTGAAAATAGCAACATAGACTGTAAGACATGTGCTGAGAGGCCAATATGCATTATACAAACTATGGAATATAATCACAATAATGATTACAACATAATACAGCGCAAATGCTACTGGACAATTGGAAATGTATGTTTATGTGTATGGTTTGCAGTTATATTAGTCTATTGAATGTGGAAAAGTATAGTGTGTAGTGTATGGTATTCGTGGCTATACAATGTATATAGAATTTATTTTCCCTTTTAAACATCCTACTGTATTCAGATAAAAAAATAAAAAAGGCACTTGTAAGCTAACTTTACAGTTGATTAAAGGCCTTCGCACAGATAACAGGCACTGTATTCACATAGCACAAGCATGCTGTGCTAACACAGTGTGTTACATGGCCAGACTACAAGGCAAGGGTGCACACCAAGGGCTGATCCATTTCAGGATTTTGTGCCAACTTCTGATCTTAATTATTTAATTGACTCAATCATATCTTATCTGACATGTGTATGAGCATAGCTGCAGACTGCAATTGTATCCTAATGATTTTACTGTGCTCAAGTACTGGCTTGAACCAGGGTCATTTATAAAGCTGCCAGCAAATTAAAAACAAGGAAATTGGTCGGAACAAAAAACCAGTACGCAGACCGGCCCTCGAGGACCGGAGTTGAGCACCCCTGCTATAAGGCAAGCAGAATGCTGGTGTGCGCACCATCGTGGATCATAATGTTTGGAAAGAGGAAATATATCAGGAAAGTGATACCATCAGCAAAGGCCAAATATAATGGGAGGAGGGAACGGAGAAGGGGAAAAATAGAACTAATGATGATGAGGGGCAGGAGAAGGACACGGAACAGTGGTCCGGGGGGGGGAGGGGGCCAGCGAGGGAGGGAGCAGGGGCCGCTTTAAACCAAGCAATGACCACATCCACGAAGTGAAGATGGATGTAGAGCAGAGAAGGGTGGAGGGTTAGGACAGAGGGACAGGTAATGTGAACGGAAGGGAGGCGTCGATAATAGGAGGGGCCGATAAAGCCAAAAGCAGCGGGAGGGACCGAGAGAGAGAGAACGGTGGACGCAGAAACAGAAAAAGAAAACAAAAGCGAGGGAAAGGGAAAGGAGAGATCAAAGGAGGACGCAAGACGGAGAGGAGGGAAGGAGAAAAAAGACATGAAAGGAGGAGGCAGGGAGTGAAGGAGGGAAGAGTTCAGTTTGAGTGTCAGTGCGCCTTTTGTAGCTAAGACTCCTCTTGACTACACATTTTTG